>NW_027595432.1:0-8671 GCF_031162955.1 Sander vitreus | reverse complement strand
TAAAGGGCGCTAACTCGGCGGAGACAAATGGGACACCTAGTGGTGAAATTCAGTATACCGGTTTGGTCCATTCTTTGTCTTCAGTGTTGACTATTATTACGTTATACCACAGTTTACCAAGTGTTTCCCCACTGTAGACTTCTGTTCTTCTGCTAAAGAATATTCTTTATTAATCCCACGTTGCATTTCTTTTGCACCAAACTACTTCCCCATTTTTTCAACATAGAAACTTCATTCAAACATCAAATTGTTCAGTGATCAGTCATCCTAAATATTCAAAAGATTTCCGGACAAAATTTCCCCATTCAAAATGTTCAAAACTGAAACATTTGCACACTCAATACCTTTTGTATAGGATGTTATTGTCATGTATTCTCTGCTGTTTTTTGCTGTTACCAGATTTTCTCATTTCATTTGTGTTATATTAAAGTAAATATGCTCAGAGAACAATACAAATATAAAGTATGCTTTAATGTGCTTTAGTGTTTCTGATATTTTAGAAGAAGGTGAACAATGTGAGCAGCTGACAGTGTTGGCTGTATCATTAAATGTCTTATTCAGTTGTCGTGTTAAAGAGGAGTTGGAGCAGAGTGTCTGTTAAAACCTAGGCCACTGTTTTGAGGTAACTGTAATCTTATTGTAAGCTGACTCTAGAAAAGATGAATGTTTTTTTAAATCTATGAATTGGATAAATCTCCTGCTGAGAAACGAGTTTCAGACGTTGACATTTGTTGGGGGGAACTAACCTGCACACGCATTACAGATGGATCTGAAAGTTCTCATCCCTTAAACCAGATATTTAAGTCTGTGAACTGTGTGAAAGGTTGAAAGTGCAGGCTAGTAAATGCTCTGTTCTTGGTCCACTTCCTGTGTTTGGGTCGGATCGCGTTCTCACCTGAACCGGGACCCCCGGGAGACAGGAAGACAGCTGTCTCCGAGATGATGTCATCTTTGGTGAACTTACAGCTCGCAGCACTTTAAGAAGATATAGTGTGGAGCTTTAGTTTGATATCTAGTGTCGGCAGAATCCCTTTTTATTGAGTTTCCTGTTAGTGAAATGCTCTGAGTGAATTTAAGTTGGGCTTTTATTGTGAAGGGAGACACCAGCCAGCGTTATGGTAGTGTTTGTTTTTACCTTTAGATTCATTCCCAGTTTAATATAATGCTGTTTTCTCCAAACTACTCTGAGTTCATGTTGTAGCTAGGAAGGAAATGGAACCGTTTCTCAGCCGCTGCTTTGAGTGTTCAGACTGTTGTTGTAGTTGTGTGTGGATGTGAGGAGAACGAGAGGAGACAGCAGCTCCTGAATATCTCTGCTGCTTGGATTTGTACTGAACAGAATCCAGAGTGAGTCCAGCAGCCCCAGTGGAGCTCTGCTGGATTTCAGGACCAGAGAGGAATGGAGGAGGACAACCAGAACCCGGAGCAGCGGAGCAACGAGGTCCCCAGAAGACAAGCAGCAGACTGGGACTCTGATAGCAGCCATGTTCAGGTCAGTGTTCAGCAGAAAGGGCAAAAGTACTCACTTCCTGTACTCAAGTAGAAGTACTGATTTAACTTCTTTACTCAAGTAAAAGTAACAAAGTACAGGCTTGGAAATGTACTTAAAGTATACAAGTAAAAGTAGCCTTGTGAATGACCTGGACCACCCAAATGTTACTAGAGAGCAAGCTGAGAAACTTGAGTAGACATGGAGAAAAAGGCTCTTTATATGTCATTGGCTACATTTTAAATGGATGTCTGCCAATAGGCCTAAAACATGACATATATAAGATAATACTTTATTGTCTGTTACACAAGTGTTACAGAACATGTTCTTTGACTAGGCTCCAGTCACAAAGAGACATTCACCCAGACATATAAAACAAGACATGGGGGGTGTTGAGGTATCAGCTGACTGGTGTTCATTTGGTGCTGTTCAGTATGGCTATGGCAGAGGGGATGAAGGATTTCTTGTAGATGTTTAGGCCAGATAAAGAGCTGTTTCCCTCAACATCCCGACGAACAAAACGTGAAAGATGACATACAGTAGAAGAGTAAAACTTCACGGTAAAACACGCAAACGCTGAGCCATGTCAGGAGTCGCTCACACAGAGTAGCGCCCCCACACAAACACATGTATGTGTGTGTGCTCAAACATGGCTTCTGGAAAGAAAATAAAGGATCAAATATGAATTACTAAACAGACATTAATTAAGAAGTTCCCCAGACTTTGAGTTACAACTAACAACCACTAGATGGCAGCAGCTTATAAGAAATGAACTGACACCTAGTACATCTTTGAACATGGAGTGTTAATAATAATAAATGTAATATGTCAGGCTCACAATTTTTTACAATTGAAGTGCTATGAAAAGTTGGAAAAATTACAAATTCAATGTGCATTGTATTCAAAAAAATCTTTATTAATATGCAAATAGACATCCAGCAAGTGATGTATGCCCTCAAATCTGTAGATGTGCATGGATTTGTCCTGACTCCTTTCAAGATCTTGGGAACAACTAGACCAGACCTTCTGTCTAGTGTAACGTGTCATAACGTTATTGTGTACAGGGTTTCCTGCAACACTTTGCAGTTCGGACGGCCCGCCTAAGCTGAACTAGTCAAAAACAAATAAAAAAATCCGCTGCACAAAAGCCCTTCAAGTGCATCTCGGACAATAGCGTGGGACGCGCTTCACACCGCGAGCGGGCACGCGCGCCACACGGCCGAAAGGAGAGAAAGAAAACGAGACGTGGTCCGTCGCTGTCTGGAGGATAACTAGTCAGTTGATATCGCGCGTGTGTGTCCGTGAGAACTGTAAGTCGTGTAACTTATGTTTTGGGTTTATTTAAGCCTGTTATTGTATTAGTCTATAGTTCTTGCAAATGTAAAGTAAGGTAGCTGGTGATTTAGTTGTTTGAGTTCTTCACCTGCTAGCTAGGCTGCACGTGGCTGTTGATTCGATATATTGCTCACGTTTGTATTTTATGTGCATTATTTACATAGCCTGTAGCGATGCTAGATGTCAGCTCTGCCAGAAGCAGTGACTGTGATCACCTTTGCACATTTTGACAATGTTGTTTTGCACTTTAGTGTTGTATTGTTTGTTAGTTTGTTAAAATTGTTTCAGTTGTTAAGGACAAATATTTGTAACTATTTGTATAGTGTTGTATAGTTTGTACGGTGTTTGTAATGAAAATAAGCATCAATTCAAAGGGCCCTTGAATTGATCTTTTTAAAACCAAGGATAGCCTGTAGTGATGCTAGACGTCAGCTCTGCCAGAAGCAGTGACTGTGATCACCTTTGCACATTTTGAATGTTGTTTTGCACTTTCTTATTTATTATAATATATTATTATTTAAATTTTATATTTAGTGTTTATTGCACAGACACCACCCCTCCTCCTGTTGTAGAGGACAGATGCTACTCATTTATTTTAAAGGGACAACTGTGTTGATTCAGCTGTAAAGCTGTAACTTTAGCAGCAGCCCAGTCCATTTCAGATCTAATGTCTGCCTTGTGGCCCTTCTCTAGACCTGCAGGGGGGTTGGTACTATCATTCAGCTAGTACTTGCTATTAAATCCACTGTTGGTCTGTGTGTGGATTTTGTTAGAAGTTAAAGGCAGGCAGGCTTGTTTATTCTTTTATCAGGGATTTGATAGAGGTTTTGTCCCTTTGTTTGTCTGTCGTTGTGCATACAGCCATATCAGTATAGTTAAAGGCAAACAACTGCATGTTACTGTACATTGCCAGACCTATCTCCACAGCACTGCGGAGTAAGGTCTGGCTCCTCCACACAGGCATTCTGGGATAGGAGAAATAAAACTCTCTGGCTTGTTTGCATTTCTTTAAACCAATCACAATAGTCCTGGGCGGCGCTAAGCTCTGGACGCAACGACTTTGGCTCTGCTAAATAGTCTCAGGAAGAAACTTGTTTAGGTGGAACATTTTCACCCCGATAGAAGAAACGCCATCTGCATGTTGACAGAGAGCAGGGCTCAGCTTACACACACACACACACACACACACACACACACACACACACACACACAAAGGTGCGGGCACAGCAAGTTACTCTAGGATAAATAGCTTTGAAAATAGTTTTACAACTGAAATAAAAAATTTTGTTATTACAAAGGTAAAGTACCAAAAAAAGGTACCGTTGGGTATAATTTCAGGTATCGGTACCGGCACCGGTAAAAATGTGAACGGTACCCAACCCTAGCCACAGGTAATATAAAATGAAGTTAACTGTTGACACAATACGGTAAAGTGAGCTGTTTAAATGAGCTGCATACATGGCTAAACGTCATTAGCTCTTACCAGTGTATCACCCTGTGTAACATTACTTCGTCTGCAGCAATCCTGCCACAATCGCTCCCAAAACATCCCAGTTAGATACTTCACACTCTGAGTCCTATGGATTGGTCACCTCATCAGCCCTTGCATTTTCTCCATTCAAACAGAACATTTTAATATAGTAAAACATGGTAAACTATAAGTCACTCCCACCTCCCATTAGTTCTTCTAACCCTTGTATCATTATCTCTGCATGTTTCCCCCTTGGGTCTACCAAAGGAGCCCTCAGCAGACGTCAAGCTGGCGACCGTAGCAGGAAAGAAGGGCACGAAGGCCGAGGAGGAGGAGCAGCCTGCAGCAACTCCTGCAGCAGTGAAGGAGGAGGAAGAGGAGGAGGAGCAGCCTGCAGCACCTCCTGCAGCAGTGAAGGAGGAGGAGGAAGAGGAGGACGAGGAGTATGTGGTGGAGAAGGTTTTGGACCGCAGAGTGGTGAAGGGAAGAGTAGAGTTTCTGCTGAAATGGAAGGGGTTCTCAGAGTAAGTATTAATACTTGATGTTCTTGGTCCTGAAATATATATATATATATACATTTATATATTTTGACACTAAGTTGCAGACCCGCAAATAACGGCAGTATGGCAATAGAAAAAAGGAATAATACAAATTAGCAATCAGAGTGAGAATGTATTGCCTAAAAACAAAGCCTGAGGAGATTTTCTTCTGTCTACACTCACCTTTCCAGTGAGGATAACACATGGGAGCCACAAGACAACCTGGACTGTCCCCGACCTCATCACCGAGTACATGCAGAAACACAAGGAGAAGGAGGAGAAAAAGAAGGAGGGCAAGAGGAATGTTGTCAGTGAGGCCTCGGGAGACTCAGAGGAGCGAGGGAGCAAGAGGAAGAAGGAGGAGGAGGAGGAGGAGGTGAGTGAAGGAAAGAGGTTACTCCAGACTGAAGAGTCCCAGAAATCTAATCTCAATATTAATGAATGCACACAGAGGGTTTCACAAATGTCTTTTAGGATTTATATATAAATGACTCTCCACATTGCAATATGCACAGGCATATACATAAATGCAAAATAGTAGGGGTGCAATAGATCACTAAACTCACGGTTCGGTTTAGAGTCACAGATCAGATACGTTTTTAGAATCAGCACAAAAAAGGGAGGAATTTAAATGATTTATTAAAAATGTAATAATAACATAACAATAACTTATTTCACCAGTAAATTGCTGTTAAATGACAAAAACGGATGAGAAAACGGTATTTTACAATAACTTTGAATGCACCACGAGGTTTACTCGTTTCAAGTTAACTCAACATTTAGGATATATTGTGCAGCCCTAGCTACAACTGTTAATTAGTGCAAATGATTAGTATCCTAACTCCTTGAATGGTCTGAATATGACGGTTTCAGAGCAGTGGTCAGTAAATGTATATTTTTAGGCTGCATACGCATTCTGGCGCTCCGCGATCATCTGCCACGCTTTCTCTCGCTGTTTCATTACAGCATTACAGTTGTTTCATGACAACTTGCTTGAAGAATGTAGAATATTAGAACTTACGGAAGTTATGAAGAGTACATTTGCTTCCATAATAACATGTCTGCAACCGGCACACATTTTCCTTCATTTTGTCATAAATTATTGTATGAAGAATTACAATTGTGAGTGAGAGCAAGTCTAGGGTTTAAAAATGTTTGTTCACTAAATCTTTCTGTCTGTCTGTTGCTATAGAAACGGAGAGGAGGAGAGGGACCCAAACGTCACCACTGTCAACACTGTGACAAATCCTTCAGAACATCTGGATATTTAAAGATTCATCAGAGAGTTCACACTGGACAGAATCTACACAGCTGTGATCAATGTGGGGCAGCTTTCACACAACAGAGTGACCTTAAAAAACATCAACGCATTCACACTGGAGAGAAGCCGTACAACTGTGATCAATGTGGGGCAGCTTTTACACGACAGGATCACCTAAAATTACATCAACGCATTCACACTGGAGAGAAGCCGTACAGCTGTGATCAATGTGGGGCAGCTTTCACACGACAGGAACACCTAAAATTACATCAACGCATTCACACTGGAGAGAAGCCGTACAGCTGTGATCAATGTGGGGCAGCTTTCACACAACAGAGTACCCTAAAAATACATCAACGCATTCATACTGGAGAGAAGCCGTACTGGTGTGAACAATGTGGGAAAACTTTCACACGACAGGAACACCTAAAATTACATCAACGCATTCACACTGGAGAGAAGCCGTACAGCTGTGATCAATGTGGGGCAGCTTTCACACAACAGAGTGCCCTAAAAGTACATCAACGCATTCACACTGGAGAGAAGCCGTTCTGGTGTGAACAATGTGGGAAAACTTTCACACGACAGGAACGCCTAACATTACATCAACACATTCACACTGGAGGGAAGCCGTACAGCTGTGATCAATGTGGGGCAGCTTTCACACAACAGAGTACCCTAAAAATACATCAACGCATTCACACTGGAGAGAAGCCGTACTGGTGTGAACAATGTGGGAAAACGTTTTCTCAGAGTGGTTGCCTTAAAAAACACCAACGTGTTCACACTGGAGAGAAGCCATACTGCTGTGAACAATGTGGGAAAACTTTTTCTCAGAGTAGTAGCCTTAAAAACCACCAGCGCATTCACACTGCCTCGTGAACATGTTTTCAGAGCCAAGCTGTTCCCTCCTGCATGTATGTTATTGTGGCTACGACTAAATATTACGCTCATTTCCTTTGAAGGGTTAGTCCTGTTAGAAGTGGGTCAAATGCTGTTTCTCCTGATGCTGTGTGTTTTAATGATTACTTACTGAGAATAATTTTGTTTTAAATGATTATTACTTTTCTGCTGCTCATTAGCATTTTTTAGAGGCTGCGGATGCTCAAACTCATGATATATTGCATATTTTCCTCATATTCCGGAGCCATAGCTGTTACAATGTTATCTTATTTGTGTTAAATGAATAAATAAAGGAAATAGCATTTTCTGAAAAAATTGTGGTGTGAATGTTGATGTGAAAGGCTGATACTACAATGCATTGCTGGCTTCAATGTCAGATAGATAGAGCTAACTTAAATTGTCACATGTCAGTTCTGGTGATAATTGCTATGTTCTGCAGTGGTCTCCAGAGAGAAATTTGATTGGAACATTGTTCTCATCTTTAGGAACATGGTGGTGAAGGCGCAGTGGATATGACACAGGCCTTTGGTGTGGGAGATCTGGGTTCAATTCCCGCTGTGATGCATCAACCAATGTGTGCCTGAACTAGACACTTAACCCCTAGTTGCTCCAGAGGTGTGCAGCCTCTAACATGTTTAGCAATTTTAAGTCTCTTTGGATAGAAGCGTCAGCTAAATGACATGTAACATGTATAAAAAGAATTTAATGTTTTTTTCGCCTGACAGGAAATTGATTTTGTTCGCTACTTTTTACTCTGCAAACACGTTTAAGGACTTAAGGGTGCACAAAAACTCTCAAACCTTTGCAGCCTTGTTCAAATAAGTAACTTTAACAGTGTTTCTGACAGGTGGTGGTGGGTGGACAACGAAGGTGAAAACAATGACTACATACCATTAGATCATTTAGAAAAATATCTATTTACATATTAAACAAATTAGACTAAACGATGATACAGATAGAAATGAAAATATTGCGACACTATGCAGCATGAGACACAATTTCAGGGTAGTTGTTGGGGTGGCACGATACGCGATATGCGATTATGCCCCAACGTTGTTGAATACCGCGATAAACATATTAAAATGTACTCCGTTCTGCCTTTCTGCTGCTTAGTATTCTGTTAAAATACAACAACTTGCTCGTTGAATTTAAAACAAATGAAAGGAAAGTGTAGCCACGGTGTACTTTGTCATTTACATTTTATTACCAAATGTTAACAGTTCAGTTCAGTTTACTTTATTCTCCCAAATGGGAAACTTGAAATGCAGTCAGGAGTGAAAGATAAAAAGAAACAAACACATTCAAGCAACATACAGATAGAGGCAACAATCCAAGACATGAGTACAACAAAGGTTTCCTGTATGTAATACACACAACACAAGTTATCACCACTGGAGTAAGCTCTAAAAACAAAACAAAGTACTACATTACATGTGCAAATTAAGCTGAGTTATTGCACATGGGACAAAGGTTTTTACCCCTATAGGTCTTGAACCGAGGTACTCCAAATCTGCAACCTGAGGGGAGTATTACAAACTCAGAGTGAAGGGGTGGTTTGTGCAGTCTCATACAGACCGGGCCTTGCGGAGTACTTGCTGGTCATCGATAACCATCAAGGGGGACTGTGGGAAACCTATCACCTTACCAGCCACCTTTACAATATGGCTGAGGTG
>NW_027595431.1:80000-98621 GCF_031162955.1 Sander vitreus | reverse complement strand
GTTTTTGTCGCTGATATTCAGGTTACCGTACCAAGCAATCATGGCAAACATAAGAACTGATTCAATAAAAGATTTATAAAATAAGGACATCATTTTCCTATCTACATTAAAAGTGTTTAACTTCCTAAGGACGTACAAACGTTGCTGTCCCTTCTTACAGGCTGCCTCACAATTCACATCAAACTTCAGGTTGTTATCTATGACGGTTCCCAGATACTTATACTGTTCAACAAACTCAGTTTCAGTTCCCTTAATGAAAGTCTTAGATGGTGGGAGGGATACTTTCCTAAAATTAATGACCATATCCTTGGTTTTTGTGGCGTTTAATTGGAGAAAGGCCTCTTCACACCATTAGACAAACTCATCCACCACTGGCCCACGCTCAGATTCATCTTTACGGAGCAGGCTAATGATGACCGTGTCATCAGCAAACTTTAAAATGTGCCTGTCCCCATGCTGGCTTCTACAGTCATTGGTGTAAAGAATGTACAACAATGAGGACAAGACACAGGACACAGCCCTGAGGAGAGCCAGTGGAAGAGGTGTGCTGTTCTGACAGAAAGCCATTAACCCTAACCCTCTGAGATCTACATGTTAAAAAATCTACAATCCAGCTGACAAAATTTACATCAAGACTAAAATAGGTACGCAGTTTCCGAGCTAAAATATGTGGTTGGATAGTATTAAAAGCTGATGAAAAATCCATAAATAAAAGTCTGGCACTCATGCCATGACCTTCCAGGTGCTTATACAGGAAGTTAAGTAAAGTGATTGAGGCATCTTCTACCCCCATCCCTGCCCTATATGCAAACTGCATGGGGTCTAGAGCCCCCTCCACCATAGTTATCAGTTCCCTTTTGACCAGCCTTTCAAATGACTTCATGACCAGTGAAGTCAATGCCACTGGTCTGAAGTCATTTAGCACCTTAGGGGTTCCGCTCTTAGCCACCGGAACAACAATGGACTCCTTCCATAACTTTGGGACCCTTCGCTGGTCCAGAGATATCCTAAATATATTACAGAACACCTCACAGAGCTGTTCTGAACAATGCTAAAGCAATCTTCCTGTAATAGAATCTGGCCCCATGCTCTTATTTGTCTTAACTCTCTGAAACTCTGCCTTAACGTCATGGGCATCAAACATCTGGCTTAGCTTTGTGGAAGAGGAAGACTTTCTCTAAGTTGCTCTGTGAAGTCATGAGTATCAAATCTTAAATAGAAGGAGTTAAGAGCTTCAGCTAAATCTTTGTTGCTATCATAGCCTGCAATACTAACTTGCTTGTTTTCAGTATTATTATGCTGGCCCGTTATTTTCCTCATTCCGTGCCATGCTGCCTTCAAATTGTTGCTGCTTACATTTCCTCTAGCTTATTTTTATATTGTAACTTGGCCCTCTTAGTTTGCAGTCTGACCCCTCTCCTTGCTTCCTTTTTTTCTGTCTCATCACCTTTAAGAAAGGCCTTTTGTTTTCTGTTTAATGCATTTTTCAGAGATTTAGTGACCCATGGCTTGTTATTCGGGTACACCTTAACATACTTTTTAGGAATAACAGTATCCTCACAGAAGGTAATATAACTGCATACAGTGTCAGTTAGTTCATCAATATCTTTGGCAGAGTCCTCTAACACAGTCCAATCAGTACAATCAAAACCTCCCTGTAATTTAGAAACAGCATCTTCATTCCAGACCTTGACTTCTTTTGTCTTCACCTTCTCCCTCTTGAGCATTGGCTTTATAAAACAGCAGATAAAATACCCATAATGCCATATTATACTCCATACAGAACATTACATGTTATTATAATCTCAACACTGTTTCCTCCTGTCTCCTGTTAAATAACATAAGTAGGGCTATCTAAAGTAAATTCTTGTTCATTTAGTTTGTTAGATCATTGTTCATGTGTTGAAGTGTATTATCTGTGTTTTGGGGGTTCCTAAACATAGCCTACTGTTCTGTACTATACATGTCCTGTTGCTCTCATTAAGTTCTCTGATTGAAGTTCACTCATTAAGATTTCTGTCACTCAAACAACTCTGAGTTATAGTTTAAAAACGTGTAACTTTACAGCCAGTTTAATAGAATTAATGGTTCTATTAGGTCTCGGGTCCATAAATACAGTTAATGGACACAGGCACGGAGACCTGAAGGCTCTGTTAGCAACCGTTAGCTCTGATTAGCAGTTAGCTCCAGTCAGCTCAGGTTAGCTCCGTTATAAAGATATGGAGCGGAGGAGACTGCCACGGACAGGGGTGACAACCAGACTCTTTTTTTATTTTTATTTTTTGGCCCACCACCATCCCCACTCTGTGGAGGACAATAAAGCAATATATTTTTATATACACAATATGTTACATTCAGATTTATATTTACATTCAGATTCATTTACTTGTTGTCCTACCGTAACCATTCACCCTGTTTTAGTGAGACCCTGGATCCATATAAGGGCGGGGGGGGATTAAAGCACCACGTACAGAGTGTAACGGATAACACATAAAACACGACAAGGTGACAGAGTGAGACGGGACGATATCAGAACTGACAGGACGGGACAGGACAGTTGACAAACACAAGGACGTATTATTAGTGATTGGGTAGAATGATCTGTGATTCACATTGAGTGGTCACAGTTAGGGTGTTAAAAGGAGTTGGAAAAACATGTTATGCATGAGTGTGGGTAGTGTGTGCCTATGAGTAAAGTGGTAACTGCAGAGGCCAAAAACAAAAGGATAATGTAAAAGGAAAAGGGAGGGCAGGGTATTACAGACTGGAGGAGGGAGGTATATGTCTGGTAATGTACACGGCTTGTAGTTATGTTTTTGATGAATTTAGAAATGTTAGAAATGGGGACCAGGTGTCTTCAGAGGCTGACATTTGCTTCCTTCTGTGTGCATTGTGTTTTTCCGTTGAAATGTATTCTGAGATTACATTTGTCCAGTCATTGATGTGGTAAGAGTTCCTTGAGTTCCAGTTTTGGAGGACTACTTTCTTAGCGACAGCTAGAGAAAGGAGCAATGGATCCCTGAATTTCTGCGGGATGTGGATTTCGGAGATGTCACCAAGGAGTGTTGGAGATGCTGGGATGCTGTAGCTCAGGGTGGTGGACAGTGTCTCAGTGACCGTGATCCAGAAGGAGTGAACTGGTTGACAGAGCCACATGGCGTGCAGATAGTCGTCTGTGCTACATAAAGTGCATTGTGAACAGATCAGTGTTAATTTCGTTGACGAAGACTACGACGAAAAATATTCGTCAACGAACCTTTTTCACGGACGAAAACGAAATAAAAACGAAATTAAAAAGTCAGATATGATGACGAAGATTGTGACGAAATATAACGGACACTTTAGTCAACAAATAAAAATGAGACGAAAATGTTAGGGAGGGACGAATGGAGAAGAGATCCAATCAGAACCAGTCTTTGTTGGGAAGAGATCCAATCAGAGTGAGTCTTTGAGGGCAGGTTGATTCATGCAGAAGCAGCAGAGCCTTTTTAAAAAGCCGCGGCACACGCAGGAGCAACAGCTGAACAAACAGCAGCAGCAGGTACACAGGAGGACGGGTTGGCAGAACTTTGCACAGTTTCGAGGACGTTTTCACAACAGTAAGGTTGTTGACATTATACTTAGTTGTGTGTAGTTACACAGCTCTGGCTGATTTCACTTGACTTCGCTCGTTAGCAACACGCTAACGTTCTGCAGTGCACCCGGTCGGAGGGAATGACACGTCTCATGAACAACAGAAATGTCAGAGCTAGGTCTAGGACGGACCGGTAAATCTGTGTCTGTATTACATATTCAAACCTTAATACCGTTAGATTTCCTAGGAACCAAAAAGGCTCAGGATGCTGCAGATGTTGGTACAATATGAAAACAGCTGGTGGGTTTAAGACACAAAATAATAATGTATTGAATGAATCAAATATGAACATATCTGTCACTGTCAGTGGCTTGTTGATCTTTGGTCAGTGGCTGCAGGTGGGATGCTGGGATTGTGTGAGTAATGAAAATGCGACAGGGGGCCCCCGGCTGTCAATCAATGTCTTCCAGTGATGCTGGCCCCTGATTGGACCAGGCCCGTAAGCAACCCCCTGATTGGACCAGGCCCGTAACCAACCCCGTACCCTGCTTACTGATAGTTACGCGTCTGAATCTCTCAATTCTCATTGGCTACCCACTAACGTAGCAGGTAGACTGACAGTGTTACCAGCCAATTACAAAATTCACCCCATCTGGTGGGTGGGCGGGTGTTGATTCCATGCCCTGGGACTGAATGATACCTTACACTCAGTAGGACGTAGTAATGGGTTATGCATAGAATGCTGAGACAAAGAAGATGTAGAACATGTACTTTTTGCATGTGAGAAATATACTGATAGTAGAATAAACTGGCAGGAAATAGGACATGATATACTTGAAGAAAAGGGAATGACGGGAGAGACTTGAAGCTTTATTTATTTTTCTTAATAATACTGGTATAATCAAAAGAATATAAGTGTTTTTTTGTTTTTTTGTTTTGAATTAATTCAAGCCTAGACTCTATGAAGTTCGTGGTACTACACACTCCTGTACAGTCGGTGGCGGTATACTACAGAAGTAGTAATCTGACAAGAAGAAGAGGTAGTCGATCAGTTGGATTGGAGTTGTGAGCGTCGATGAGAAGAGTAAGTCTATCTGCTGCATCACTCGTGATATTGTATTTCTTTGTTAAAGCAGCTGTTATTTCTTCTATTTGATGAGGATGAGAGTCAGGAGTTTAAGGGGTCGCTACGCTACGCGACCGTTGTGCTAATTATAGCCACGTTGGTACACGCTTCGGCTCACCCGACTCAGTACGTCGGGTCAAAATATGTAACATCGTGTTTAAACATGTTTATACTTTTACTGCGTGTTGTCAGGATTGTTCAGTACTTTGTGGTTGAGTAAAATAAGAAGTAAGTGGAGTTAAATATAGTTATCTGTAACGCTATCGAGGCTTTGCTAGCTAGAACGGAACATAGCATCCGGTCCGGGGGTTTTCACAATAAAAGCATCCGGCCGTTTAGTTAGTTGGAGGCTTTAAAGCGTATCATAGATAACAGGAAGTGCTGTCTACGTTAACGGTAACTTCACAGATAGGAGAAAATCTCTGAGAATCCCATATAATAAGAGTTTGAATCATTTTTCTTTGCTTACATTATTGGAGTTTAAGAGATATATAGCTCTATTCTGACTATTGTTTATATTACGTTTGGTAATGTATATTACTGCTTAAGGAGGAACTAGTGTATACATATGTTTCCTTTATTCATTTGCATTTTGTTTCTCTCTTTATAGAAACCACACTGACACACACACACACACACACACAAAAGAGGAAGAAATAAACAGAAAAGGAACCATTTATCAGCTCTTCATTTCCTACTCTGGAATATTTGGTCTTAAGTGGTGTTCTGGC
Source organism: Sander vitreus (assembly GCF_031162955.1). Taxonomy (NCBI): domain Eukaryota; kingdom Metazoa; phylum Chordata; class Actinopteri; order Perciformes; family Percidae; genus Sander; species Sander vitreus. The sequence continues at coordinate 93,190 of NW_027595431.1, read as the reverse complement.
TGACTCACCTGAGTGAACCAGGTGATAAACCCAGAACCAGCACCTGGACTGAGCGTCTACCCGTTATCTTCACTACACGTTCTGTAGCCTAAACAGAGCAGCTTATATTGGTTATATTAGAGAGAGCAACAAGTTAGCCGACTGCTGAGTCTCCCTCTCTGCTCTCTGTCTGCTCAGCTGCTGAGACCTCCGTGATGTGAAGCGTCTGCCCTCGGCGTTATCGGCAAACTCTTTGCTTTTCTTTTTACTTTATTGACCATCGAGCTTTGTGAACTGTCTGTGGAATAGATCAACGGAGAGGAGCTGTAAATGACAGGGGTGTCACGATTCTCCAAATCCTCGATTCGATTACATTTTTGATCCTAAGGTCACGGTTCTGTTCGATTCTCGATTTTTACATTTATTTTTTTTAAAGCACAGGTTGCTATGCCATTATTCGAATAATGTTCGAAGATTTAATGCTCAAATGCAGTCTGTTATTAATGTGCACTACACTACTCAGGCTTATGCATTATCAATGCCACTATAAGCATGTGGTTGTTGTTTGGGTCAGTTATTCCCTGAAAGAACCAACCAGGCCTGCCTTGTTGCACCATCAAAACGTCTTTTCTAAATTTTCCATTTTCAGAGAGTAGCTCGCTAGCTCAAAGTTTGTTGTTGTTTTCCTGAAACAAACGGAGTTTTGCAAGGCGAGGAACATCTGGTGATTTTCTGGTAAATGAACTGTCGTTGGTTGAGGCTACTGTGCATGTAGCTTGTAGCTCCAGTTAATGACTTTTGTGTAGTGTGGAATGCCTTCTCACATCACTTGTGCTTTACAAGTACTGCAACTAGCAAGTTTCGCACACACGCACACACACACACACACAGACACACACACAGACACACACACAGACACACACACAGACACACAGAGGTGCGGATGGAGCGAAGTTACTCTAGGATAAATAGCTTTGAAATTATATTTACAACTGAAATTATTTTTTTTGTTATTACAAAGGGAAAGTACTGAAAAAAAGGCACCGTTGGGTACCGGAACCAAATTTCAGGTATCGGTACCGGCACCAGTAAAAATGTGAACGGTACCCAACCCTAGCCACAGGTAATATAAAATGAAGTTAACTGTTGACACAATACGGTAAAGTGAGCTGTTTAAATGAGCTGCATACATGGCTAAACGTCATTAGCTCAAAACTCACGTTTTTCTAAATTTTCCATTTTCAGAGTGTAGCTCGCTAGCTCAAAGTTTGTTGTTGTTGTTTTCCCGAAACAAACAGAGTTTTGCAAGGCGAGGAACATCTGGTGATTTTCTGGTAAATGAACTGTCGTTGATTGAGGCTACTGTGCATGTAGCTTGTAGCTCCAGTTAATGACTTTTGTGTTGTTGTTTCAGTTTTGATGCAGGAGATACTTCTCACTCTGAGTCCTATGGATTGGTCACCTCATCAGCCCTGGCATTTTCTCCATTCAAACAGAACATTTTAATATAGTAAAACATGGTAAACTATAAGTCACTCCCACCTCCCATTAGTTCTTCTAACCCTTGTATCATTATCTCTGCATGTTTCCCCCTTGGGTCTACCAAAGGAGCCCTCAGCAGACGTCAAGCTGGCGACCGTAGCAGGAAAGAAGGGCAAGAAGGCCGAGGAGGAGGAGCAGCCTGCAGCACCTCCTCCAGCAGTGAAGGAGGAAGAGGAGGAGCAGCCTGCAGCAGTGAAGGAGGAGGAAGAGGAGGAGCAGCCTGAAGCACCTCCTGCAGCAGTGAAGGAAGAGGAGGAGGACGAGCAGCCTGCAGCAGTGAAGGAGGAAGAGGAGGAGCAGCCTGCAGCAACTCCTCCAGCAGCTGCAGCAGAGGAGGAGGAGGAGCAGGAGGAGCAGGAGGAGTATGTGGTGGAGAAGGTTTTGGACCGCAGAGTGATGAAGGGAAGAGTAGAGTTTCTGCTGAAATGGAAGGGGTTCTCAGAGTAAGTATGAGTCTATAATATTAATACTTGGTGTTCTTGGTCCTGAGATATATATATATATATATATATATATATATATATATATATATATATATATATATATATGTATATGTGTGTGTATGTGTGTGTGTATATATATATATATATGTGTATGTATGTTAGGGCTGTCAGCATTAACGCGTTAATCGCGATGCGATTAAGGGCCGACACGATGTGATAATTTTTTGCCAGCATTTATTTTTTTTTTTTTTTTTTTTTACAATTTCTTTATTGACATTTTTATAAAAGAAGTGATAACACAGGGCTGTAACAAAAGACCATGTCATTTAAAAAAATGTTAACCCCTCAAACCCAACCCTGCATTGCTCAGGAAAGGAAATAAAGAGTAGTGATGGCAATAGCAGTTATACCTCAACACCCAAACAAATAGTAATAATTATAAGTAATGACAGTAGTATTACTAGTAACAATGATAATGCTGATACAAGGAAAGAAAACAAACCCCGGCATTTATTAATTTATTTTACACTTCGATCGGCTTGGCGTGGGGCCTAACAGCTACTATTTTGACCCTTTGCAGCACCGTTACTTCTCATCAAGCTGCCACTTCCTCCTAACACATCCTGCTGCTGCAGGCTGCAGCATGATGGAGAAACACAGCAGCAATAACTCTGAATGGAGCTTTTTATTTTACAAAACTCCCAGACGGCTCGTAGACGAGCACATTGTGTAAAGCTGAATTAAAATATCACGAAGCACGTCCAGCTGGAGCTACCAGCTACGAGCTAAGCAGAGTAGTACAGTTAACGTGATGCTACCAGCTACGAGCTAAGCAGAGTAGTACAGTTAACATGATGCTACCAGCTACGAGCTAAGCAGAGTAGTACAGTTAACGTGATGCTACCAGCTACGAGCTAAGCAGAGTAGTACAGTTAACGTGATGCTACCAGCTACGAGCTAAGCAGAGTAGTACAGCTAACGTGATGCTACCAGCTACGAGCTAAGCAGAGTAGTACAGCTAACGTGATGCTACCAGCTACGAGCTAAGCAGAGTAGTACAGTTAACGTGATGCTACCAGCTACGAGCTAAGCAGAGTAGTACAGTTAACGTGATGCTACCAGCTACGAGCTAAGCAGAGTAGTACAGTTAACGTGATGCTACCAGCTACGAGCTAAGCAGAGTAGTACAGTTAACGTGATGCTACCAGCTACGAGCTAAGCAGAGTAGTACAGTTAACGTGATGCTACCAGCTCACGAGCTAAGCAGAGTAGTACAGTTAACGTGATGCTACCAGCTACGAGCTAAGCAGAGTAGTACAGTTAACGTGATGCTACCAGCTACGAGCTAAGCAGAGTAGTACAGTTAACGTGATGCTATCAGCTACGAGCTAAGCAGAGTAGTACAATCCCAAAAAATGACTACAGCTCTTGCGAAATGGGTGGCAACTACCTGCAGACCTGTCAGCATCGTAGAGGACTCGGGTCTTAAAGACGTACTACGGTTGGCGTGTTCTGACCCGTCTCGTTGCCGTCGAGGGGGACAGCAGCCCCCCCCACACACAGCCTGTAGGACACGGAGAAAGCAGCCACACTGGAACTGCTGCAAACGCTGTCTCATTAACCGCTGATCACTGGACGTCAGTGAGGAATCTACATTATTTAGGAGTTACTAAACACCAGATTGACTCTAGTAAGGATAGGGATTTGTAGTTTTTTAGTTAGGTACTTGGAGGAATTGTGCAATAACGACAGATTCACACATTTTTCTTTTGTTTACAGTAAATAAATTATTACAAATCTTAAAGTAAAGTTCATAAAGTCACTTTCTTTGCATTCATTTGATTCCCAATCAGGATCCTCTGGTAAGAATGGCTTTCCATTGTTAATATGGACTTAAAAACTGTTCTGAAATGCAAAATAATAGAATTTAAATCATGTGATAAAATATGCGAATAATCGCGATTAAAAAATTAATCGTTTGACATCCCTTATATATCTATATCTATATATATATATAATTTTTTTTTTTAGGGCTGTCAATCGATTAAAAAATGTAATCTAATTAATTACATACTCTGTGATTAATTAATCTAAATTAATCGCATACATAATTAACGGTGCCTGAACCGATACTTTTTAAGAAAGTAAAAAAAGAAAAGAAATAAAAAAGGTGCTAAACAACAGTTGGTGACATTAAAGAACGGCTTGTTTATTGCTAAGGCCATATGGTCAACATTAAATGATTTAATAATAATGTATAACAATAATAACTTATTTCACTAGTAAATAGCTGTTGAACGACAAAAACAACCACCAGATGGGAAAAGGACATTTACAATAACTTCAAATGCACCACGAGGCTGTAGTTTACCAGTGTCATTGAACGCCCCGTCTGTGTTTCTCCGACGGCAGATTGTTACATCCCGGTGTTGAATCCTCTACAGTAAAACACAGTCACACTTTACACCGTTTAGCGTTAGCTGTCAGCATTTAACCGTGTTTAATCCAGCTACTAGCTAGCGGTAGGCTAACGTTAGCTGCTGTTGAGTATAGTGTTAACTAGCTAGCGGTAGGCTAACGTTAGCTGCTGTCGAGTATAGTGTTAACTAGCTAGTGGTAGGCTAACGTTAGCTGCTGTTGAGTATAGTGTTAACTAGCTAGCGGTAGGCTAACGTTAGCTGTTGTTGAGTATAGTGTTAACTAGCTAGCGGTAGGCTAACGTTAGCTGCTGTTGAGTATAGTGTTAACTAGCTAGCGGTAGGCTAACGTTAGCTGCTGCTGAGTATAGTGTTAACTAGCTAGTGGTAGGCTAACGTTAGCTGTTGAGTATAGTGTTAACTAGCTAGCGGTAGGCTAACGTTAGCTGCTGTTGAGTATAGTGTTAACTAGCGTCATGTGCAGCGGTGTTTGTGTTTCAGAGCATCAGAGAGAAGAGCAGACATATCAGTGGAACCAGATTTCAGTAGCCAGGGTTGGCAGGAAGAAGATTTTTACAAGTAAATGTTCCAATTAATGATCCAGGCAGAACATTCTCGTCTCCTCCTTCATTTTACAGTCCAATGGTGTTAGAACGGCTCCGGGTCAAACCTCAATATGGAATGGATTAATTTTTTTAATGCGTTATTTTTTCTCAGATTAATTCATTTCTGTTATTTTGACAGCCCTTATATATATATATATATATATATATATATACATAGTATCTTGTTCATTTACAAATTGCAACTAATCTACAGCATAAATGTCTGCATTGTATCATGCCCTCAAAGTTGAAGGTTTGGTATTTTGACACTAAGTTGCAGACCTGCCAATAACCTTACAAAATGGCAATAAAAAATAATAATAATACGAATTAGCAATCAGAGTGAGAATGTATTGCCTAAAAAGCCTGAGGAGATTTTCTTCTGTCTGCACTCACCTTTCCAGTGAGGATAACACATGGGAGCCACAAGACAACCTGGACTGCCCCGACCTTATCACCGAGTACATGCAGAAACACAAGGAGAAGGAGGAGAAAAAGAAGGAGGGCAAGAGGAAAGTTGTCAGTGAGGCCTCGGGAGACTCAGAGGAGCGAGGGAGCAAGAGGAAGAAGGAGGAGGAGGAGGAGGTGAGTGAAGGAAAGAGGTTACTCCAGACTGAAGAGTCCCAGAAATCTAATCTCAATATTAATGAATGCACACAGAGGGTTTCACAAATGCAGACCTGCCAACCTGTACACATTTTGCGTAGTAGATAACACATTTTGACATCAAAATACGGTGATACGATTTGTCACTTTAAACTACGCGTAAATCCGGTGACTGCTTTGAGGTCACTCGTTGACGGTTGATGTGTAGTAGCCGTCTCAGTTGTCTCACTTGTACATAATTATTTTCTAGAGTTTAAAATGTATACAGATTTGACATTCTCCCCTCATACTTGGGGACGAAGTTGGCATTGAATTTCATTTGAAATGGTATTAAAAAGGTCTTAAAAAGCCTTGAATATAGTTGGAGGATCCTGGGGGTACCCTGTATATTGTTCGTGTTTGTTTGCTAAACGTGACTTTTTCATTGTAGCCTGTTGGGCTGTACAAACCAACACGAAAAAGAATTATAGGAATTGTATAGTAGGCCAATTTTGGAACAATATTATAGTAATCTTATAGAAATGGGCTACTATAGGCCTAGTATCTTGGGACATACTATAAAAGTATTACAGTATTTTGGAGACTATTATAAGACTGTAGGCTACTGTAGGAACATTATGGAGGGTAAGGTCATTATAGAGATCAGAAGTAACCTGGGCTATGACTAATGACTACGTCCTAGGGACCAGGTGAAGTGATTGGTAAGCATGTGAACTAAATGACACACTATACTGATGCCCAACCAGCCAAAAATACATCAAAGACAGCGGTTATGGCAATTTTTTTCCGTGTGCGTGCCGCCGTGTTCATGAAACAGAACTTCGACAATAAGTTGCTACTCAAAACAGTTTTTCAAGGTTGGCAGGTCTGCAAATGTCTTTTAGGATTTATATATAAATGACTCTTGACACTGCAATATGCACATGCATATACATACATGCAAAATAGTAGGGGTGCAATGGATCACTAAACTCACGGTTCGGTTTGAATATTGGTTTTCAGTCACAGATCGCATCAGTTTTTTGGATCAGCACAAAAAAAGGAGGAATTTAAATGATTTATTAAAAGTGTAATAATAACATAACAATAATAACTTATTTCACCAGTAAAATGCTTTTAAACGACAAAAACAGATGAGGAAAGGGTATTTTACGATAACTTTGAATGCACCATGAGGTTTACCCGTTTCAAGTTAACTCAACATTTAGGATATATTGTGCAGCCCTAGCTACAACTGTTAATTAGTGCAAATGATTAGTATCCTAACTCCTTGAATGGTATGAATATGATGGTTTCAGAGCAGTGGTCAGTAAATGTATATTTTTAGGCTGCATACGCATTCAGGCGGTCCGCGATCGCCTGCCACGCTTTCTCTCGCTGTTTCATTACAGCGGCCATGTTTCTTCTTTACAAATAATGTGTTTCACTTCATCAAACTTCCAGAAGAAGCTGCTGCTCACTCTGTGTAAAGTATGAACAACGCGTATTCTCAATTTTAGCAAAAGGGAAATCTGTTATTGACCTCGTGGTCTGTTGAGGAAAGCCGTGAACGCTCATCTATCCAAATTACTTCAACCTGACTCCACCTAGTCTCTCCTCCTCAGCCTGACTCAACCTAGTCTCTCCTCCTCAGCCTGACCTAGTCTCTCCTCCTCAGCCTGACTCAACCTAGTCTCTCCTCCTCAGCCTGACCTAGTCTCTCCTCCTCAGCCTGACCTAGTCTCTCCTCCTCAGCCTGACTCGACCTAGTCTCTCCTCCTCAGCCTGACCTAGTCTCTCCTCCTCAGCCTGACCTAGTCTCTCCTCCTCAGCCTGACCTAGTCTCTCCTCCTCAGCCTGACCTAGTCTCTCCTCCTCAGCCTGACTCGACCTAGTCTCTCCTCCTCAGCCTGACCTAGTCTCTCCTCCTCAGCCTGACCTAGTCTCTCCTCCTCAGCCTGACTCGACCTAGTCTCTCCTCCTCAGCCTGACCTAGTCTCTCCTCCTCAGCCTGACCTAGTCTCTCCTCCTCAGCCTGACTCGACCTAGTCTCTCCTCCTCAGCCTGACCTAGTCTCTCCTCCTCAGCCTGACTCGACCTAGTCTCTCCTCCTCAGTCTGACCTAGTCTCTCCTCCTCAGCCTGACCTAGTCTCTCCTCCTCAGTCTGACCTAGTCTCTCCTCCTCAGCCTGACCTAGTCTCTCCTCCTCAGCCTGACTCGACCTAGTCTCTCCTCCTCAGTCTTCGAATATTTAGAATATTTAGAACTTATGGAAGTTATGAAGAGTACATTTGCTTCCATAATACCATGTCTGCAACCGGCACACATTTTCATAAATTATTGTATGAAGAGTTATAATTATATTATATTATATTATAATAATTGTGAGTGAGAGCAAGTCCAGGGTTTAAAGACGGTTGTTCACTAACTCTTTCTGTTTGTCTGTTGCTATAGAAACGGAGAGGAGGAGAGAGACCCAAACGTCACCACTGTCAACACTGTGACAAATCCTTCACATCATCAACACATTTAAAGATTCATCAGAGAGTTCACACTGGAGAGAAGCCGTACAGCTGTGATCAATGTGGGGCAGCTTTCACACTACAGGGTAACCTAAAAAAACATCAACGCATTCACACTGGAGAAAAGCTGTACAGCTGTGATCAATGTGGGGCAGCTTTCACACACCAGGGTAACCTAAAAACACATCACCGCGTTCACACTGGAGAAAAGCCGTACAGCTGTGATCAATGTGGGGCAGCTTTCACACACCAGGGTAACCTAAAAAAACATCAACGCATTCATACTGGAGAGAAGCTGTACAGATGTGATCAATGTGGGAAAACTTTTACTCAGAGTGGTCACCTAAGAAAACATCAACACATTCACACTGGAGAGAAGCCGTACTGGTGTGAACAATGTGGGAAAACCTTTTCTGAGAGTGGTAGCCTTAAAAAACACCGACGTGTTCACACTGGAGAGAAGCCGTACTGGTGTGAACAATGTGGGAAAACTTTTTCTCGGAGTAGTACCCTTAAAACACACCAGCGCATTCACACTGCCTCGTTGTGAACATGTTTCAGAGCCAAGCTGTTTCCTGCTGCCTCCTCCTCATGCCCTGATAGCTGTGTTGTTATATTCTGATCTTCTCTCCACATTGAAGGCTGACCAGCAGTAACGACTATTTAAGTTTAGGAAAAAGGTTGTGTTTGGATTAAAGCACTATCAAAGAACCCCCATTCTTCTTTTTGGGATTAGGTAGACTAGTTGATGCAATAGTGTATTGCTGCCCTCTACTGTTTATTACCGACATTGTCTTAAATTATTTGTTTTTTTGTCCACAACTGCCTATACTTTAACACTGTAATATTTTTTTCAACTTATATCCAAAATATGATCCGATCCGTGATTCAAAACCGTGATCCTGACCTTGAGTTTTGTCATCTCTTGCACCCCTAGTTTAGCCTGGAAATCCAAATCCGAAAGGATTAAGGGTCTGGCATCGAGTAACGAAAGTTGCCCATCTCGAGGGGCGGCACCAGGCGTGCATTTGAAAATCTCACGGCCTGCAATTGGATGACACTACGACCAATCACAACTATACAAGGGGTGACGTATCCAAAGCCCCATACGCTTACCTACCAGCAAAGCTAACTGGTTGAGCGCCTCTTTCTGTTCCTCTTTTAGATAAAAAGCCAAGTCTAACACGTTCATTGTAGCGGCCAAAGCCGTTTCAAACAACTGGTGTTCATCCGTAGCTGTCTCGCAATGTTTACTAATGAGTTTGATGTCGCAATGCAGTCGTCATCCGTTTAGATCGCCTCTGGCCCGCCTATATCAGATACACCGATGTGATTGGTGCAGATGAGATAGAAGGGCATAGTTAATGAGCAGCACTGCTCAATGCCAGAGTAACTTGCTGAGCAAATTCACATTGTGCTCTCGCGAGAACTCTGGATTTCCAGGGTACCCCCTAGCTGTTACCATGTTATATTATTATTTGTGTACGTTTCCGTCCACTAAAAGTTCTGTTTTTGCCACTGAAAGGCTCAGATTATTATTATAAGTGTCTGACAACATTATGGGATGGATCCCTACAGAGATAGACCTTTATGTTAAAGAGGAAGATCCTTTTAGTTTAACATGAAACAGCCCCAAAATCACCATCACCAAACCCACCAGACTCCATGTAAATAATCAGGACTTTTAGCGTGTATAGAGCCAGCATATTTCCACCAGACTCCATGTAAATAATCAGGACTTTTAGCGTGTATAGAGCCAGCATATCTCCACCAGACTCCATGTAAATAATCAGGACTTTTAGCGTGTATAGAGCCAGCATATCTCCACCAGACTCCATGTAAATAATCAGGACTTTTAGCGTGTATAGAGCCAGCATATCTCCACATGTAAATGGGTGAATTAAGGGATTATTTCAACCAAACCAGAGTGGTGATTGTTGGAACACTGGAAAGATGAACCAAGCTGAAGATGAACCGGCTTTTGATAGTTTTATTTAGTTTCTGTCCACTTTGAAATAAGTGTGTTACTAATCATGCTAATAAAATGCATTTAAAAAAATAAAAATGCTTAAAATGAATCTATTTTTTGTCATTTCTCCTTATACTTGTATATTATTTTAATATTCACTGTGATGTGTGTCCGGCGGCGGGATAGCTGTGTTGTTTGTTATTAGTGAGTTTGGAGGAGACAGAGCTCCAGGGGTCCGTTTCAGAAAGCAGGTTTAGTGAAAACTCTGAGTTAGTTAACCCTGAGATGAGGGAAACTCTGAGTTTTCTGTTTCAGAAAGAGAGGTGACTTACCCTCAGAGTCAGTTACTATGGGAACTTAACCTCAGAGTCAGTTACTATGGGACCTTAACCTCAGAGTCAGTTACTATGGGACCTTAACCTCAGAGTCAGTTACTATGGGACCTTAACCTCAGAGTCAGTTACTATGGGACCTTAACCTCAGAGTCAGTTACTATGGGACCTTAACCTCAGAGTCAGTTACTATGGGAACTTAACCTCAGAGTCAGTTACTATGGTACCTTAACCTCAGAGTCAGTTACTATGGGACCTTAACCTCAGAGTCAGTTACTATGGGAACTTAACTTCAGAGTCAGTTACTATGGTAACTTCACCTCAGAGTCAGTTACTACGTAGTCTGTGGACCTAACGTGGTCGGGAGCAGGTTTTCTTCTCTCAGTCTCCTCCCTCTGACACCAGCCCTCTTTCATTTCCTCATTCATTCATTCATTCAGTCTGTATCAGGCTCATTTTAGACCAGTTTATCTGCATAAATAAAAAAACAGGGTTGGTTTATTGACTGTGTTTTGCAGACTATAAAACGTTTATGTCTCAAAACATGGCATTTCCTTTTGTCGACGATCCCGTTGATGAAGAAGCTGGATTACTTCTCAGGGAGTTAAACATACATCTGGAGATGATATTGAGGCCCCCCCCCCCCCGACTATAGATTCATTTCCAGATACTAGCCTATACCTATTTGAGCGGTATGGTCTATCAGTTATGTAGCCTACATAGCTTATCCATCGTGGTCATGCTCTACATCCCAGCACATTATTTGTGTTGCATTATGTTTTTTGCAAACAGCAGTTTTCTTTACAACATTGTTGATGCGGATCATATTAGTAAAGCCACTGTAGCAAAGTGCCGTCAGAAGAGTGTGACTCGCTCTGAAACATTTTTTAAACGTTTTTGTAGTGTTCCCTGGACACAAACCAGTAAGAGACATTAAAAAGGAGTTCCACAGTGCTGCAGGTGAATGATGTAAACCCTTTGAAATAAAAGATTATGAATAATAATTCTGTTAAAGATCGTGCTGCAGCCTCAGAATGGGATTAGTAGGCCCAGTACTTTTATAGATATAGGTTCAATACCATTTCACCAGTAATATTATACTTATTATTAGATATGATATTAATACACTATATTGGAACTTACGCATTTATTCTAGCATTAATTTTCTCCCACACTAATTCTCTCTTTTGCAGCAGCTGCTGTGTTGCTTTTTTAACGAAATACATGTTCCAACAAGCCGCCGACCAGTTTGTTTGTGGTTGTTACCATGGTGAGTTGTAGTATCATGGCTCCATTCATGCTGCCTTTTTATTGTGGTGGTGCACGCGTTTAACTCTGAGTGAACCTACTCGAACTGAAAAGTTAAAGAGTTGTTAAAGAGTAAGATCCTTTTAGTTTAACATGATACAGGCCCGAAATCTCCATCACCAAACTACACCAGACTCCATGTAAATAATCAGGACTTTTAGCGTGTATAGAGCCAGCATATCTCCACCAGACTCCATGTAAATAATCAGGACTTTTAGCGTGTATAGAGCCAGCATATCTCCACCAGACTCCATGTAAATAATCAGGACTTTTAGTGTGTATAGAGCCAGCATATTTCCACCAGACTCCATGTAAATAATCAGGACTTTTAGCGTGTATAGAGCCAGCATATCTCCACCAGACTCCATGTAAATAATCAGGACTTTTAGCGTGTATAGAGCCAGCATATCTCCACCAGACTCCATGTAAATAATCAGGACTTTTAGCGTGTATAGAGCCAGCATATCTCCACCAGACTCCATGTAAATAATCAGGACTTTTAGCGTGTATAGAGCCAGCATATTTCCACCAGACTCCATGTAAATAATCAGGACTTTTAGCGTGTATAGAGCCAGCATATCTCCACCAGACTCCATGTAAATAATCAGGACTTTTAGCGTGTATAGAGCCAGTCTAATTGTCACCCGTCACCGATGACCCCAGACCAGCCAGCGTCACAGCTGAAACCATGACTAAATATCGATTCTAGGGGAAAAAAAATCAGGATACGATTTATTTCTGTGTTTGGTGAAAGCCATTAACAGTCACATGTAGCTAACTCAGCCATGTTCTTGTAGTATGTCTATGTTCAGGACTCAGGAGTAAAGTGGTCGGTCCAGAGCCTCAGTACCTCGATGAGTTCACCAGTCTGCTTGTGCCTGATGCACAAACTGGCGCTGTCTTGTCGCTGTGGGGAGAAGGGCAAGGAGGTGCTGTCCTCTGTGCTGTCCTGCATGGGTACAGCTTATCCACAGGTGGTTTTACTGCATGCTCTTATTGATTCCATGCAGGCCTTGTGATTCATAGGATGGCGGTAACATTTGACACCTTCGGGTCTCCCGTGTGTGCAGGTTGCTGATATGCTGCTGGAGTTGTGTGTCACCGAGTTGGAGGAGGTTGCCACAGACTCCCAGAGTGGCCATCTGTCGTCCCAGCCAGTCGTGGAGAGCAGCCATCCGTACCCAGATGACCCCTCTACCAGTGGTACTGGGAAGAGCATGTTCAGTAGCAGGCTCCTGTCTCTGTCTTGCAAAACTGACAGGCTGCGTAGGTCCTTTGTCCCTAGGGCCATCACACTCTTCAATGCTACACAGAAGGGAGGGGGTGAGGGGATTGACTTAAGTGTTTAAGTCTGCTCTGCACACTGCCCTTTGTACCATCTGGGTGCCCTTATTCATACACATAAACTACCCTGGACTACCCTGGACTGGACTGATTGCATGATACCATTGCACCTTCCTGCATTTTTTCCACAGCGCTCCTTTCCT
>NW_027595431.1:67500-77500 GCF_031162955.1 Sander vitreus | reverse complement strand
CCGTAGCAGGAAAGAAGGGCAAGAAGGCCGAGGAGGAGGAGCAGCCTGCAGCATCTCCTCCAGCAGTGAAGGAAGAGGAGGAGGAGGAGCAGCCTGCAGCAGTGAAGGAGGAAGAGGAGGAGGAGCAGCCTGCAGCAGTGAAGGAGGAGGAAGAGGAGGAGCAGCCTGCAGCAGTGAAGAGAGGAGGAAGAGGAGGAGCAGTCTGCAGCACTCTCCCTGCAGCAGCTGCAGCAGCAGCAGCAGAGGAGGAAGAGGAGGAGGAAGAGGAGGAGGAGTATGTGGTGGAGAAGGTTTTGGACTGCAGAGTGATGAAGGGAAGAGTAGAGTTTCTGCTGAAATGGAAGGGGTTCTCAGAGTAAGTATGAGTCTATAATATTAATACTTGTAAAAAAGGAATAATATGAATTAACAATCAGAGTGAGAATGTATTGCCTAAAAAGCCTGAGGAGATTTTCTTCTGTCTACACTCACCTTTCCAGTGAGGATAACACATGGGAGCCACAAGACAACCTGGACTGCCCCGACCTCATCACCGAGTACATGCAGAAACACAAGGAGAAGGAGGAGAAAAAGAAGGAGGGCAAGAGGAAAGTTGTCAGTGAGGCCTCGGGAGACTCAGAGGAGCGAGGGAGCAAGAGGAAGAAGGAGGAAGGAGGATGAGGAGGTAAGTGAAGGAAAGAGGTTACTCCAGACTGAAGAGTCCCAGAAATCTATCTATCTATCTATCTATCTATTGTTGATGAACAGCGCGAGGCCCCCACCTTTCCGCTTGCCACTTAGCTTGGGGTCCCGGTCCACTCTGACGATACTGGAGCTGGGTAACTCCACGTTAGCATCTGTGATATTCCGACTAAGCCAGGTCTCAGTGGAACACATGAGGCTGCACTCCCTGTACAACCTAACGTTCTTCACTAGGCCACCTAGCTCATCCGTCTTGATGGCCAGTGAGTTTACATTCCCCATCACACACGAAGGAATAGACGGCTTAAACCTCCACCTCTTCCTCAGTAGCCTAGCCTTCACGCTAGCTCTGGCTCTGCATCCGCGTTAGTAACGCCTCAATTCCTCTGGGATGGGGTGCACAATGCCGGCGTGTCCCATTGTCCTCAGTCTGAACAGTTGTTTCCTTGAATAAACAAGGTTTTTACTGCTGTGATCCAGTTTAATCGTAGCCATATCTATAGGATAGAAGATATATACGCAAGGCCTGTAAATGATTTTAAAAAAGCTAGAAGAGAAAAAAAGACAAAAACAGACACGTAACAGACGAGCTACAGAGAAGGCTGATAAAGCTTGAAATGTGTTTTAAATGAAGTCACTGATGAAGGATAATATATATAATCTTATATACGTGTTTCTATAATGGTTCTAACAACGGCAGACTGGTCAGAGACCAATACATCTTTTTAGATGATTTATTTCTTTTTGTATTCTTTGACAATAAAGGATCATGTACAGTATATTACTTTTCCATGTGCATTGTATTTGGTATTCTTAGCACACAATGTGTGTTCTGTCCAGTAAACTGGGACTATAATGTGAGAGGATTGTACAATTATAAAACCTATCCTAATTGTACAATCCTCCTGCAAGGAGGAAGTAGGACGTGGAGGGACGACACCAAAAACCAGAATCACATTTTTTGAGTTGGATATTGGACGTGAAAAGAAGGAAATGGTTCTAACAATGCTCTTTAGATGTGTGTGAATTTCCCACAGCAGGAGAAACTTTAGACTTTATATAGTTCTATTTTATAGTGATCCATTATCTGTTCAAAAAATGTTCTATGTTCTGTGCAAAATGTTCTATTAAAGAAAAGATAGAAAATAAATATTTGTGTGTGCTGTAAACAGGTTAGAAAAATGAAATCGGAATCGGCTAAAATCGGAAATCGGAATCGGCCTATAAAATTTTAATCGGTGCATCTCTAAACTAGCTCGTAGCTGGTAGCTCCAGCTTGACGTGCTTCAGTGATATTTTAATTCGGCTTTACACAACGTGCATGTGGCTTTGACTTGTCTAATGAGCTGTCCAGGAGTTTTGGAAAATAAAAAGCGGGATTCAGAATTGTTTTCTGCTGTCTTTCTCCATCATGCCTGCAGATGTGTTACGAGGAAGTGGCAGCTTGATGATAAGTAAAGGTGTGGCAAAGGGTCAAAATAATAGCTGTTAGGAACGACGCGAAGCTGAGTGAAGTGTAAAATAAATTAATAAATGGTGGCATGAGATTAAAAACAATGAACGTGTTATGCTCGGCCCTTAATCGCATCGCAGTTAACGCGTTAATGCTGACAGCCCTACATATAATATGTGGAGAAGGAAACTCAGCCTCTGTAAAAAACAAAACATAAGTGGCAGATAATAGCAGACCGACTGAATGCTAGTCTAAAAATGTACATTTATGAACTACTGCTCTTAACTGAAACCATTGAAGGAGTCAATCGTCATTTGCACAAACAGCTGTACTCTTTGCCTTAAAAGCTAGCAGTGAGAGCTAATGTTACTTAGGAAATGTATATTTTAGCCCATACGAGAGAGAGGGAGAGACAGGGAGAGAGAGGTATGTAGGCTACGCATCATATTCTAGCATTGTAGATAAGTGGTTGTAATTGATCTTCATGGTAAATTGTTAATTTGTGCAAATGATTAGTAACTCCTTGAATGGTCTGATTATGACGGTTTCAGTTCAGAGCAGTGGTCAGTAAATGTATATTTTTAGGCTGCTTACACATTTAGGCGGTCCGCGATCGTCTGCCACGCTTTCTCTCGCTGCATTCATTACAGCGTTACAGTTGTTTTATTACAATTTGCCTGAAAATGTAGAATATTTCGGAAATTATAAAAGCATGTCTGCAACTGGCACACATTTTCCTTCATTTTGTCATAAATTTCTGTATGAAGAATTAAAATTGTGAGTGAGAGCAAGTCCAGGGTTTAAAGAAGGTTGTTCACTAACTCTCTCTCTCTGTTTGTCTGTTGCTATAGAAACGGCGAGGAGGAGAGGGACCCAAACGTCACCACTGTCAACACTGTGACAGAAATACCCAAGATTTACCGTGAGACCTTCCAAGGGGCTTCAAATTACACTGTCCCAGTGTCACACGTGGAGGAGGACAAGGGGTCATCTACCGTAGCACCGACACTGTCCGCACTCTCCTGCGGTGAGGCATCGGTCAACATCTTGGGCAAAGAAATCCAAAAGGATCAGCGCCACGGTCACGGTTAAATACATATGAAAGAGAACCGTAATAGTCGCTTTCCATCAGGAAAAGGGCAACTAAATCAATCAACTAAATCAAACACACACACACACACACTGTGGTGAAAGCCGCTTGATGATCACCAGTGATCCAAACACTAGCCATGGTGCTATCTAGCTAAATATTTAGATATATGAACAAGCTTTTGGACATTTATTTCAGGACTATTTTGTTTTGGTTCATATTCATGAATCACAAAATGTGCTTTTCTAATGTCAGACTGATCATGACTAGTGGAGGGGAACACGGTATGGGGCTAGCTAACACGCAGCTTGTAAACATTAGCATGAGGCTTACCGTAGCCAGCTCTAGTTGGCGGCGGGCGGCACCGATCACAGTGCTCCTCGGTCTCGGGGCAGGTCAGGGAGAGAGGTGCGTGTGCACAGACGGAACGGCAGTCAGAATAAGCCGTGCCTGGCTCAGCCTCTTCAACCCGAGAGAAACCATCCTGATGTCCCCTGGGTTGTAATCCTCCTCCCTGAAATGCGCGCTGCAGATCTTCGAGTTCTTGGTGACGGAGGTCATTGAAAAATGTGCCCGCCTAACACGGACAAATTGAACCCACTGTCTGAGGGTTGCCTTGCCCTGCCATGGACCCTGTGTCCTGTTTGGGTGGAGTTTTTACACCCAGCACAAACACAGTAGTTCACCATTCTCAGTCTACCCACTTACCTATCTATCTATCTATCTATGCTATATGGCTGTCTGCCTCTCTCTCTCATATATATACATATACATATGTGTATTTATCTATAATCTGCAATATCTACTGCTGAACACTCTCTTACTTGTCTCTTGTCACTCTGAAGGGTCTCAAGGCGGATTTTGGTCTGTCGTCTTCCCAAGGTGACGTAATGCAATGCATTGTGGGGGAAAGGAGAATCATTGCAAACCGCTGTAAAATAGTACCTACTTTTTCGTATTATATTCCGTTTTGTGATACCCAACAACATCAAATACAATGAATAACAGTTTAGATGTTTATTACCAACAAGCAAATTGCCAAATTCGTTGGAAAATGAAGCCTGCAACACGGCCTTTAAGCAGTAATTCCTCCAATAACCAACAGGTCTGGCGTTTGGAGCCACTTTGGTTTCCCTGTAAGTTATGAGGGTGATGGCAAGAGAGTGGTGGATAAAAACAACAACAATATGTCACATCTGCTACACGAGAATAGGCTCCACCAGTGGGAATACTACAAACATGTCAACTCATTTACACCGACATCACCTCAGTGTGTCAATAACTGAAACTAGACTAAAACAAGAAGAACTGTCCCCGCAGCATTTAACACTGTGGCAATTGGTACATTTATAGCTGCGGATATGAGAACCCTACTCTGTAGTGGAAAACGCAGGTTTTACGAACATGGTTAAAGTAATTGAGCCCTGTTACACTATTCCTTCACAAGCCCATTTCAGCCAGCCTGTAATTCCTGCGTTGTACAAAAAAACAAAAACCCAAATAGAGAACCAATTGTCCGAAGCACCAGCTGTTGCTCTGACAGCAGACGTCTGGACGTCAAGGGCTACACAAAATTACCTGAATGTAACTGTAAAAAAAAAGACTTTTATACATACTTTATGATAAGAGTTTTAATACACAAAACATTTGTATAAATCAAGTACATTTCTCTAGCATTTCTTTATTTTTGCTGTATCAAAAACGTACAGAAACATGACAACACTGTCTCGTATCGAACCAAACCAAGAATTTTGTGAACCGTTAAACCCCTACAAATAAAATAACATTGTAACAGCTAGGGCTGCACAATATGAGGAAAATATGCAATATGCCATGAGTTTGAGTATCCGAAGCCCCTGAAAAATGCTAATGAGAAGAAGAAAAATAATAATAATTATTTAAAAAAATATATATATTCTCAGTAAGTAACCATTAAAACACACAGCATCAGGAGAAACAGCATTTGACCCACTTCTAACAGGACTAACCCTTCAAAGGAAAGGAGCGTAATATTTAGTCGTAGTCACAATAACGTACATGCAGGAGGGAACAGCTTGGCTCTGAAAACATGTTCACGAGGCAGTGTGAATGCGCTGGTGGTTTTTAAGGCTACTACTCTGAGAAAAAGTTTTCCCACATTGTTCACAGCAGTACGGCTTCTCTCCAGTGTGAACACGTCGGTGCCTTTCAAGGTGACCATTCTGAGAAAAAGTTTTCCCACATTGTTCACACCAGTACGGCTTCTCTCCAGTGTGAACACGTCGGTGCCTTTCAAGGTGACCACTCTCAGAAAAGGTTTTCCCACATTGTTCACACCAGTACGGCTTCTCTCCAGTGTGAAAACGTCGGTGGATTTCAAGGCTACTACTCTGAGAAAAGGTTTTCCCACATTGTTCACACCAGTACGGCTTTTCTTCAGTATGAATGCGTTGATGTTTTTTTAGGGTATCCTGTTGTGTGAAAGCTGCCCCACATTGATCACAGCTGTACGGCTTCTCTCCAGTGTGAATGCGTTGATGTTTTTTTAAGTTACCCTGTTGTGTGAAAGCTGCCCCACATTGATCACAGATGTACGGCTTCTCTCCAGTGTGAATGCGTTGATGTCTTTTTAGGGAACACTGTCGTGTGAAAGCTGCCCCACATTGATCACAGCTGTACGGCTTCTCTCCAGTGTGAATGCGTTGATGTCTATTTAGGGAACCCTGTTGTATGAAAGCTGCCCCACATTGATCACAGCTGTGTAGATTCTCTCCAGTGTGAACTCTCTGATGAATCTTTAAATATTTTGATGTTCTGAAGGATTTGTCACAGTGCTGACAGTGGTGACGTTTGGGTCCCTCTCCTCCTCCTTGTTTCTATAGCAACAGACAAACAGATAGAGAGAGTTAGTGAACAACCTTCTTTAAACCCTGGACTTGCTCTCACTCACAATTATAACTCTTCATACAATAATTTTTTACAAAATGATGGAAAATATGTGGCGGTTGCAGGCATGTTATTATGAAAGTAAATGTACTCTTCATAACATAAGTTCCAAAATATTCTAAATTTTTTAGGGCTAATTGTAATGAAACAACTGTAATGCTGTAAACAGCGAGAGAACAGATTTACTTTTTTTTTTAAACAAATTAAATTAAATGAAAATAAAATTAAATGGAGAATACGCGTTGTTCATACTTTACACAGAGTGAGCAGCAGCTTCTTCTGGAAGTTTGATGAAGTGAAACACATTATTTGTAAAGAAGAAACATGGCCGCTGTAATGAAACAGCGAGAGAAAGCGTGGCAGATGATCGTGGACCGCCTGAATGCGTAAGCAGCCTAAAAATATACATTTACTGACCACTGCTCTGAAACCGTCATATTCATACCATTCAAGGAGTTAGGATACTAATCATTTGCACTAATTAACAGTTGTAGCTAGGGCTGCGCAATATATCCTAAATGTTGAGTTAACTTGAAACGAGCAAACCTTGTGGTGCATTCAAAGTTATTGTAAAATACCCTTTTCTCATCTGTTTTTGTCATTTAACAGAAATTTACTGGTGAAATAAGTTATGTTATTATTACATTTTTAATAAATCATTTAAATTCCTCCCTTTTTTGTGCTGATTCTAAAAACGTATCCGATCTGTGACTCTAAACCGAACCGTGAGTTTAGTGATCTATTGCACCCCTACTATTTTGCATTTATGTATATGCCTGTGCATATTGCAATGTGGAGAGTCATTTATATATAAATCCTAAAAGACATTTGTGAAACCCTCTGTGTGCATTCATTAATACTGAGATTAGATTTCTGGGACTCTTCAGTCTGGAGTAACCTCTTTCCTTCACTCACCTCCTCCTCCTCCTCCTCCTCCTCCTTCTTCCTCCTCTTGCTCCCTCGCTCCTCTGAGTCTCCCGAGGCCTCACTGACAACTTTCCTCTTGCCCTCCTTCTTTTTCTCCTCCTCCTTCTTGTGTTTCTGCATGTACTCGGTGATAAGGTCGGGGCAGTCCAGGTTGTCTTGTGGCTCCCATGTGTTATCCTCACTGGAAAGGTGAGTGTAGACAGAAGAAAATCTCCTCAGGCTTTTTAGGCAATACATTCTCACTCTGATTGTTAATTTGTATTATTTATTATTATTATTTTTTATTGCCATTTTGTAAGTTTATATGCAGGTCTGCAACTTAGTGTCAAAATACCAAACCTTCAATTTTGAGGGCATGATATGCCAAAATGTATGCTCTAGATCAGGGGTCTTCAACGTTTTTTAAGACAAGGAACCCTTAACTAAAAGAGAGACGGAGCAGGGACCCCATACTACACACAGTGGTGTGCATATGTTTACACACCCATGCTAAAGCTGACTAAAAAGAGGAATGAAAAAATCATCTTCAGGAAACTGATCTTAATGCCTTAATTAAAACAAATGAGGAAAAATCCAACCTTTAAGGACACCAATTGTTTTTCTGAATGAATAATGTATCGTAAATAAATAAATAAATAAATGTTCTTCCTTAAAATACAGGGGGCATCAGTCAGTTCACCCCTATGTTAAATTCCCATAGAGGCAGGCAGACTTTTATTTTGAAAGGCCAGTTATTTCATGGATCCAGGATACTATGAACCTGATAAAGTTCCCTTGGTCCCCCCATCATCACATACCCTTCACCATACCCCCCCATCATCACATACCATTCACCATACCCCCACATCATCACATACCCTTCACCATACCCCCACATCATCACATACCATTCACCATACCCCCACACCATCACATACCCTTCACCATACCCCCCACATCATCACATACCATTCCCCATACCCCCACATCATCACATACCCTTCACCATACCCCCCACATTATCACATACCCTTCACCATACCCCCCACATCATCACATACCATTCCCCATACCCCCACATCATCATACCCTTCACCATACCCCCCACATCATCACATACCCTTCACTATACCCCCCCCACATCATCACATACCCTTCACCATACCCCCCCATCATCACATACCATTCACCATACCCCCACATCATCACATACCCTTCACCATACCCCCACATCATCACATACCATTCACCATACCCCCACACCATCACATACCATTCACCATACCCCCACATCATCACATACCCTTCACCATACCCCCCACATCATCACATACCCATTCACCATACCCCCACATCATCACATACCATTCACCATACCCCCACACCATCACATACCATTCACCATACCCCCACATCATCACATACCCTTCACCATACCCCCCCCCATCATCACATACCCTTCACCATACCTAGAGATTGTCATGGGGTACTTTCCATAAAATCATCTCTCAATGCAAATCAAACCAGCTATTAGACTGACTGAGATACAACCATGTTAATCTCACCATACACATTAACCGCTGAAGTTCTATAGTTAATTGCGATTTTTCGCATATTTTATCACATGATTTAAATTCTATTATTTTGCATTTCAGAACAGTTTTTAAGTCCATATTAACAATGGAAAGGAATTCTTACCAGAGGATCCTGATTGGGAATCAAATGAATGCAAAGAAAGTGACTTTATGAACTTTACTTTAAGATTTGTAATAATTTATTTACTGTAAACAAAAGAAAAATGTGTGAATCTGTCATTACTGCACAATTCCTCCAAGTACCTAACTAAAAAACTACAAATCCCTATCCTTACTAGAGTCAATCTGGTGTTTAGTAACTCCTAAATAATGTAGATTCCTCACTGACGTCCAGTGATCAGCGGTTAATGAGACAGGGTTGTCAGCAGTTCCAGTGTGGCTGCTTTCTCCGTGTCCTACAGGCTGTGTGGGGGGGGCTGCTGTCCCCCTCGACGGCAACGAGACGGGTCAGAACACGCCAACCATAGTACGTCTTTAAGACCCGAGTCCTCTACGATGCTGACAGGTCTGCAGGTAGTTGCCACCCGTTTCGCAAGAGCTGTACTCATTTTTGGGATTTCGTTTCATCCACAGGTCGCCAAGTAGCACTCTCCAAAATACTGCTTTACCTGAGTGGGTAGCATGCTAGCTGGTAGCATCACGTTAACTGTACTACTCTGCTTAGCTCGTAGCTGGTAGCATCACGTTAGCTGTACTACTCTGCTTAGCTCGTAGCTGGTAGCATCACGTTAACTGTACTACTCTGCTTAGCTCGTAGCTGGTAGCATCACGTTAACTGTACTACTCTGCTTAGCTCGTAGCTGGTAGCATCACGTTAACTGTACTACTCTGCTTAGCTCGTAGCTGGTAGCATCACGTTAACTGTACTACTCTGCTTAGCTGGTAGCATCACGTTAACTGTACTACTCTGCTTAGCTCGTAGCTGGTAGCATCACGTTAACTGTACTACTCTGCTTAGCTCGTAGCTGGTAGCTCCAGCTGGACGTGCTTCGTGATATTTTAATTCAGCTTTACACAACGTGCATATGGTTTAGACTCGTCTACGAGCCGTCTGGGAGTTTTGGAAAATAAAAAGCTCCATTCAGAGTTATTGCTGCTGTGTTTCTCCATCATGCTGCAGCCTGCAGCAGCAGGATGTGTTAGGAGGAAGTGGCAGCTTGATGAGAAGTAACGGTGCTGCAAAGGGTCAAAATAGTAGCTGTTAGGCCCCACGCCAAGCCGATCGAAGTGTAAAATAAATTAATAAATGCTGGCATGCGATTAATGTGATTTAAAAAAATGAACGCGTTAATGCTGACAGCCCTAACATACATACACACACACACACATATATATATATATAAATTTTTA
>NW_027595431.1:0-62500 GCF_031162955.1 Sander vitreus | reverse complement strand
ATACGGAGAGAGAGAAGTGGGGACTTTTCATTTAATAATCTTCAGACTCCATGTAAATAAACAGGTCTTTCAGCGTGTATAGAGCCAGCATATCTCCACCAGACTCCATGTAAATAATCAGGACTTTTAGCGTGTATAGAGCCAGCATATCTCCACCAGACTCCATGTAAATAATCAGGACTTTTAGCGTGTATAGAGCCAGCATATCTCCACCAGACTCCATGTAAATAATCAGGACTTTTAGCGTGTATAGAGCCAGCATATCTCCACCAGACTCCATGTAAATAATCAGGACTTTTAGCGTGTATAGAGCCAGCATATCTCCACCAGACTCCATGTAAGTAATCACTACTTTCAGCGTGTATAGAGCCAGCATATCTCCACCAGACTCCATGTAAATAATCAGGACTTTTAGCGTGTATAGAGCCAGCATATTTCCACCAGACTCCATGTAAATAATCAGGAAGCGTGCTTATAGAGCCAGCATATCTCCACCAGACTCCATGTAAATAATCAGGACTTTTAGCGTGTATAGAGCCAGCATATCTCCACCAGACTCCATGTAAATAATCAGGACTTTTAGCGTGTATAGAGCCAGCATATCTCCACCAGACTCCATGTAAATAATCAGGACTTTTAGCGTGTATAGAGCCAGCATATCTCCACCAGACTCCATGTAAATAATCAGGACTTTTAGCGTGTATAGAGCCAGCATATCTCCACCAGACTCCATGTAAATAATCAGGACTTTTAGCGTGTATAGAGCCAGCATATCTCCACCAGACTCCATGTAAATAATCAGGACTTTTAGCGTGTATAGAGCCAGCATATCTCCACCAGACTCCATGTAAATAATCAGGACTTTTAGCGTGTATAGAGCCAGCATATCTCCACATGTAAATGGGTGAATTAAGGGTTTATTTCAACCAAACCAGAGTGGTGATTGTTGGAACAGTGGAAAGATGAACCAAGACGGCTTTTGGTAGTTTGATTTAGTTTCTGTCGTCTTTGAATGAAGTGTGTTTAATAATCATAACATTTCTGTTTTAATTAAATGAAGTCTGGTAAAAAAAAATTATTAAAATGCTCAAAATGAATCTATATTTAGACGGCCTTTGATATATATTTTTTCTGTTGATTATACATTTAATTTAATTTATGTTTTTAGAGAGAGAGGAACAAACAATGAAACGTTTCCCTCCAACCAACAAACAAACATAGCCTATAGGGCTTTGACTTTTGCCCAAAAATCTTATTTGAAGTTTGTCTGTTTATTAATATTAGAATAATGATTAATAATCTTTTGACCATTGCCTTCACTAAGACCTATATTGGTATCATATATTCCGTCCACCAGAGGGCAGTCAGTGTCAATAGGCAGGCAATGATGTGTGTCTTGAGAGTGAGTAGTGACTCTAGAGTCCTAGTGAGAGAAACAAAGTGTCTCCTCTGTTCTTTCTGACCACGGTGGGAAATCTGGAGCAGGAGAAGTCAACCCTCTCCTGGATTTCTTTCAGTTCCCCGTCTTCCCCTAACCTAACAACCGCGATCCTCCATAAGCTGTGTCACGACGCTGGTTAACAACTAGTTCAATCAGCACGACCAATCACAATCATCTACCAGAACACAGACACGGTTTTACAGGCTAAACGCAGGAAGGAAAGCTGGCAAAAAAATAGCCGACGCTGTAGATGTGTAAATCACAACTCTTATAGAGCTTAGATCAGGCCCAAAAAATCCAGCCCGGCCCTACCCGAGCCCGTGCACGTTGTGTCCGAGCCCGGCCCGACACATTAACTGGAATTATGAACCCAAGCATGATTTAATCACAACATTTTTATTTAATACGTCACTTTAAAGTGCCTGCAAAGCATCCCGGGAAGGCAACGCTGCATTTGAAAAAAATGCTGCGCGTAAAAAAAGCTGGTCGATGCCCATCTTTATCTAATGGCAGTCTTTCACAGGTCCTCTCAAAATCTGACAAATCTTTCAAACTCACCTTTGTTGATCTGAAACGAAGACAGATTCAGCAACTGCACGGCCTGTTTGTCACTTAAAATGTTTTCAGAAACACGTTTCAGTGACCATTTTTTGTAAAATACGAGATCGTATTCTGACCATCATGGTTGCTTGTGAAATGCAACAACAAACGCGACAGTCGTGTCGTGAAAATGGATCTCCACCATAAGAACGGTGACGCTGTTATCAATTGAGGATTGATTGGTCAGTGGGCGGTGCTTTAACTCCGTTTGATCTCTAATCTCCAATTTAACCTGCTCCCGACCAGGTGAGGTGTTCAGCATAAATTATGTAACATAAACATGTAGGAGGCGATATTTCAATCCGCTCGGTCTGCACAGTCCACTCTTGGCCACGCAAACACAGCTCTATTCTACACAAACAAGCATTTTCCACCAATCAGGACGCTGCATACTACAACGATGTTTCAATAATCACAGACTTTAACCATCACTCCTCAGTGAACTGCCTCCTAATCTGAGATCATTTTCTAGTTAAAGAGCCAGTTATCATTAGGGAGTTTCCATGTTTTTTTAGGAGTTTGCTCACACTAATACATGTAAAAAACATAGCATAACTTCAGTTAGAAAGTGAAAATATTGAACAAGAATAGGTGTTTTAGGTATAAATACATTTTATTTTATTTAATTGGAAGTCCACCCCGGAGAGTCTGCTTAGAATCTTAGGATCTGCTCTAAGGGGGAGTGAGTTAAGGCACAAGTTGTTTAGGCGTACTAGTTCTAGTAGTAGTTATTGGCCAGTGGCCAGGGCATGAAATTAACACCCGCCCACCCGCCAGATGGGGGTGAATTTTGCAATTGGCGGGTAACACTGTCAGTCTACCTGCCACATTGGCAGGTAGCCAATGAGAATTGAGAGATTCAGACGCGTAACTATCGGTAAGCAGGGTACGGGGTTGCTTACGGGCCTGGTCCAATCAGGGGCCTGCATCACTGGAAGACATTGATTGACAGCCAGGTCCCCCTATCGCATTTTCATTACTCACACAATCCCAGCATCCCACCTGCAGCCACTGACCAAGCGGGAGAGAACGGGTTGATCATTTCCTAGTTTCTGATATGAAGACGAGACGTGTGTGACTCGAACATCTGACATTTACCAACAAAACGTACAGCTAAACACCGTGCAGAACATCTCAGACCGTCCTGCCAACCTGTAGACATTTTAACATCAATGTACGCTGTGACGTTTATTCACTCTAAAGTCAGCGGCTGCTATTTCAATCCTGCCAACTGTCTGCAGCGGGCGGGGCTGCTGCTCCGTTTCCCCGCGACTGACGCGCACACACAATCACACACACAGACACAATCACACACGGTGGATGCAGGAAAAAACGGAGATGAGACGTACAGGACGACCTAAATTGAGGACAGCTACGCTCGTATTGTAAGTGCAATGATAAGTTAAAGTCCAATAAGTCCTTTATTAAACCGTGTGTGTGTGTGTGTTAGGAAATTAACTAACAATGTAAAGATCAACAAGCCACTGACGGTGACAGATATGTTCATATTTGACTCATTCAATAAATTATTTTGTGTCTTAAATCCACCAGCTGTTTTCATATTTCCTTTTTATTTTTAAAGAACTATACAAAAATTTGAAACTTTTTTTGCAACTTTCACTGTCTGTGTGAATCCCTATGCAGGATTATCAATCGGCGGGGCTCCACCTTTGGTAGGGTATGTTTGAAACGCAGCCAACATGCTAACAGTATCACCCAGATGTGCCGATCACCAGGGTAAGAAAAAAAACCCTGAGACCAACTCTTTATTCCTGCTGCTATTAAGCAGCCTTTAGACGCATAAGCAGAACGGGATGAAACAATCACTGAAGCCATTGGCATATTATACTACATTATATTTAGAGTAGGCTACAACTGTTAGTGCAAATGATTAGTATCCTAACTCCTTGAATGGTATGAATATGATGGTTTCAGAGCAGTGGTCAGTAAATGTATATTTTTAGGCTGCTTACGCATTCAGGCGGTCCGTGATCGTCTGCCACGCTTTCTCTCGCTACTTCAATACAGCGCTACATTTGTTTTATTACAACTTGCCTGAAAAATGTAGAATATTTCGGAACTTATAAAAGTTATGAAGAGTACATTTGCTTCCATAATAACATGTCTGTAACCGGCAAATATTTTCCTTCATTTTGTCATAAATTATTGCATGAAGAGTTAAAATTGTGAGTGAGAGCAAGTCTAGGGTTTAAAGAAGGTTGTTCACTAACTCTCTCTCTGTTTGTCTGTTGCTATAGAAACAAGGAGGAGGAGAGGGACCCAAACGTCACCACTGTCAACACTGTGACAAATCCTTCACAACATCTGGATATTTAAACATTCATCAGAGAGTTCACACTGGAGAGAATCTACACAGCTGTGATCAATGTGGGGCAGCTTTCACACGACATAGTAACCTAAAAAGACATCAACGCATTCATACTGGAGAGAAGCCGTACAGCTGTGATCAATGTGAGGCAGCTTTCACACGGCAGAGTGACCTAAAAAACCATCAACGCCTTCACACTGGACAGAATCTTCACAGCTGTGATCAATGTGGGGCAGCTTTCACACACCAGAGTAACCTAAAAATACATCAACTCATTCACACTGGAGAGAAGCCGTACAGCTGTGATCAATGTGGGAAAACTTTTTCTCATGGTGGTAAACTTAAAAACCATCAGCGCATTCACACCGGAGAGAAGCCATACTGGTGTGAACAATGTGGGAAAACCTTTTCTGAGAGTGGTACCCTTAAAAAACACCGACGTGTTCACACTGGAGAGAAGCCGTACTGGTGTGAACAATGTGGGAAAATGTTTTCTGAGAGTGGTAACCTTAAAAAACACCAGCGCCTTCACACTGCCTCGTTGTGAACATGTTTGAGAGCCAAGCTGTTTCCTGCTGCCTCCTCCTCATGCCCTGATAGCTGAGTTGTTATATTCTGATCTTCTCTCCACATTGAAGGCTGACCAATTAAAAAAAAAAATCCCATCACGGTTTACTAAGGTGATGTCAAATAGCTGAAATATTTAGTCTGTTGTCCCTTAAGACGAACAAAAGAAGCAAACATTCATAACTGGGAAGTTTTAATCAGAACATGTCTGCTGCTTAAAAAATGACTTGAACAGTTAATGTGTTTTAAACTGCGTCTGTGCCATCTTGGGACGAACAACTGATCTTAAAGACTCAGAAAAAGATTTTTGTACTGCTTTTTGGATGTTCATGTAAAAGAAATGCTGAACTAAGCAACATGGAATAACATTTAATATCACAAAAGGTAACATTAATCCTTCTTTTAAAGGGATATTTCACTACTGGAAAGATGAATATGTATTAAATTGGGTCATTTATGTTGTAGAAATGTGAAACAGTTTTAAAAGTTGGTGCCTTCTAGACCGAGAAAAGCCAGAAAATGTATTTTTGGCTCATGTGGATGAAAGACAACAACTCATTTTGGGTAAAGACAGTCCCACCCCCTATGGGCCGGTTGAAAACATGCAGAACTAGCCGGCTGTAGTCCAGACTCTGGGCAAAATGCCTCAGATGACACTAAATGACGATTTTTGCATCATCAAAGGTAGGCCTGCATAATTATGGCCAAAATGATAATGATAACATGATTATTTTGATCAATATATTGATCACGTTTAATTATCACAATTATTTGTTGATTTTAACCAAACCAAAACAAATGTTTTTGTCACATAGGCTAATTATTTGTTTTGTGCTACATTTCTCCTTTGTTGAAGGAGCCATTTCAGCTGTTTTGCGACCGCTTTCCAAATATGCGTGTTTTCTGTTCACGTTAACGGCACATGTTAAAATCTGGTGTCAATATCTACCGGATGAAATAGCAACGCGGATTACGGTGCCACTTAAATGTCTGCGTTGCTCTGATGCTCCAAAACAGACGTTAGAGGCGACAGAAACATCGCTGCACGTCACGCTAGTAAACAATAATAACACGTTACACAGCAGCTAACGTTAGCCTACCATTAGCTAGTAAACAGTAATAACACGTTACACAGTAGCTAACGTTAGCCTACCGTTAGCTAGTAAACAGTAATAACACGTTACACAGCAGCTAACGTTAGCCTACCATTAGCTAGTAAACAGTAATAACACGTTACACAGCAGCTAACGTTAGCCTACCATTAGCTATCCATCCATCCCATCTTCATCAGCTTATCCGGGTTGGTCAGCGAGGGGTAGCAGCTCAGCACCATTAGCTAGTAAACAGTAATGACACGTTACACAGTAGCTAACGTTAGCCTACCGTTAGCTAGTAAACAGTAATAACACGTTACACAGCAGCTAACGTTAGCCTACATTAGCTAGTAAACAGTAATAACACGTTACACAGCAGCTAACGTTAGCCTACCATTAGCTAGTAAACAGTAATAACACGTTACACAGCAGCTAACGTTAGCCTACATTAGCTAGTAAACAGTAATAACACGTTACACAGTAGCTAACGTTAGCCTACCATTAGCTAGTAAACAGTAATAACACGTTACACAGCAGCTAACGTTAGCCTACATTAGCTAGTAAACAGTAATAACACGTTACACAGCAGCTAACGTTAGCCTACATTAGCTAGTAAACAGTAATAACACGTTACACAGTAGCTAACGTTAGCCTACCGTTAGCTACAGTAAACACTAATAACACGTTACACAGCAGCTAACGTTAGCCTACCATTAGCTAGTAAACAGTAATAACACGTTACACAGCAGCTAACGTTAGCCTACCGTTAGCTACAGTAAACACTAATAACACGTTACACAGCAGCTAACGTTAGCCTACCATTAGCTAGTAAACAGTAATAACACGTTACACAGCAGCTAACGTTAGCCTAGCGTTAGCTACAGTAGTAACTGACTTAAACATGGCTAAAATGCTGGCAGCTAAACGGTGTAGGATGAACAGAAACTCTCAACATTTGGCAGCAATGTTTAAAATAGTAATTCTCCGGGCTGCTTTCTCATTTGGTCCTAAACGTGGCATGGCTGCTCCAGGGCTGTTAGTTTTAACCTTTGAACACATTTCTGAAACCCTTTAAATTCTCTAAAACTCCCAAAACGTTGACACCCAAACCGTTTCAGCATTGTGAGACTATACAGCGATTTGGTTCATGGTTTAACGAGCAATACGTGGAAGGCCTTAATTTGGACAACGATCTAAATTTGGTCCAAACATTCCTCTCATCAGTACCGACATACTGGAAGTTGGCCATTTTTAATTATATGCTCTCCAGTTATTGTTGTTTTTGTAGTTTAACATATTTATTTAATATTATATTTTCGTACTTTGTAGACTTTTCATTTAATAATCTTTGTGTGACATTTCATATTCACTGTTTGTATTTCCTGTGACTGAATGTGGTTTTAAATCTGTTGAGGTCTGTTCAGACTGAAAGTAAAGACTGATGATGTCATACAAAGTCAGACAATAGAAAGCAATAAACAGCTGATTTATTAATCTGACTTGTAGAATAACGTCAATGGTTCAGTTGTTTTAAATGTCTGCAAATGTGGAACAATTAAATGCAAAATAAATGAAATAAAAAAAGGCCACATGCTGATTATTAGAGACTTGATTTGATGGATGTATTCTTCCTGTTGTGTCTGTGTTTAAACTCCTAATTAAAAGGTAAAGTCCCCTAAAAGTTCTGTTGTTGCCGCTGACAGACTTAGATTATTATTCTAACCGGCAATTTCCACTGGATGCAGAACGGCGGTGGAGTCATTAGGTTTCAGTCAGTGTGTGTTTTTCCACTGACTGCAGAACGTCTGCGTCCCTACTCCGTCCCAGCTCTGGCGGTCCCCATCCCTCCGGAGCAGATACGCAGAGCTTTTATTTTTGCCGGACGCCGGAGAGCTCCGCAGCAATTCAGCACACGGCAGATAGCGCGGGACAGGAAGTCGAGCACAGAAACAAAATAAAAAATCGGGTTAATTTTCAAAGTAAAATCCACCGTGCTCACGGCGGATCATATCTCCCTGCACTACACCTTGAAAACACAGCTCAGAGTTGTTTCCCCTCTACTCCTCTGGAGGGAAACTAACTGTTGTTGGTTTTGTGGTTCTATTCTACGTGAATTTGCAAGATCTTGTGGGTCCTCGTGACTACAGCTGTCAGTCATGGCCACAGACGTGCCGCAACAAATCCGGACCTGGTGGGTATTGAAGGACGGCGGAGCACGCAGCCGTTCCGCAGCGGAGCCGGTCCGCAGACGTTCTGCATCCAGTGGAAATTGCCGGTAAGTGTCTGACATTACCTACAGAGATAGAGCTTTTAGTTAAAGAGTAAGATCCTTTTAGTTTAACATGAAACAGCCCCGAAATCACCATCACCAAACTACACCAGACTCCATGTAAATAATCAGGACTTTAAGCGTGTATAGAGCCAGCATATTTCCACCAGACTCCATGTAAATAATCAGGACTTTAAGCGTGTATAGAGCCAGCATATCTCCACCAGACTCCATGTAAATAATCAGGACTTTTAGCGTGTATAGAGCCAGCATATCTCCACCAGACTCCATGTAAATAATCAGGACTTTTAGTGTGTATAGAGCCAGCATATTTCCACCAGACTCCATGTAAATAATCAGGACTTTTAGCATGTATAGAGCCAGCATATCTCCACCAGACTCCATGTAAATAATCAGGACTTTTAGCGTGTATAGAGCCAGCATATCTCCACCAGACTCCATGTAAATAATCAGGACTTTTAGCGTGTATAGAGCCAGCATATCTCCACCAGACTCCATGTAAATAATCAGGACTTTTAGCGTGTATAGAGCCAGCATATCTCCACCAGACTCCATGTAAATAATCAGGACTTTTAGCGTGTATAGAGCCAGCATATCTCCACATGTAAATGGGTGAATTAAGGGTTTATTTCAACCAAACCAGAGTGGTGATTGTTGGAACAGTGGAAAGATGAACCAAGACGGCTTTTGATATATATTTTTTCTTTTTCTATCGACTATACATGAAATGTGTTTAATAATCATTAAATTGCTATTTTATTTAAATGGAGTCTGGTGTTTTGTTTTAATTATTTAAATGCTGTACATTATTTAATACTCAAGTAAAGTACAAGTACCTCGAGTTAAGTCCAGTACTTGAGTAAATGTACTCAGTTCCAGGCCACCACTAACTGATTCATTAACTGAATGTGTATCTGTTGTTTCCCCTCCTGACCTCCGGGCGGCAGCGTTCTTTCATTTTAAACTTTTATTCTGAAAAACCCTGACTGGGAGGAAACAGGAAGTGTGGTGTCTTCACTGTGATGTGTGTCCGGCGGCGGGATAGCTGTGTTGTTTGTTATTAGTGAGTTTTAAGAAGACAGAGCTCCAGGTAAACCCGCACACACTCAGGTAAACACTTTAAGAACTGCTCTTTTACACGGCAGTCACAGAGAATAGAAGACAGAGCTGCGCATGCGTTAGCTTCCCATTCGGCTGCTTAATGCTAACGGAGCTGAGCAGAAGCTAGCTAGCTCTTTCATATGGCTCTTTGTGGTTTAGCTTATTTAAAGCTAATGTACTTGCTCTTACTACTTGTTGTCTGGAGTTTTCACCTCCAGGGTTGAAAGTACTTCATTGGAAGTCTCTTTGGATAAAAGCGTCAGCTAAATGACATGTAATGTAATGTAATGTAGCAGGCTAGCTAGTAGCTGATATTCATGTTTTGTTGCATCGACCCTAACCCGCCTGAACCGGGACCCCCGTTTGTTTTGGAGGGAAACGTTCCTTCGTTAGTTGTCTCCCAGCGGAAAATTCCCTCCATACGGTTGGTTTGGAAAGTGTGTGTGTGTGATTATGGTTACGGTAAACAGATGTTTAAAGTGAATGCTAATTGTGTTCCCTTCAACATGCTGCCTATTCCAGTGTTAGGGGCGTAATATGTCATCCATACACACATACACGGTCTATGTTCACGGTCATACACGGTCTATGTTCACGGTCATACACGGTCTATGTTCGCGGTCATACACGGTCATACACGGTCATACACGGTCTATGTTCGCGGTCATACACGGTCATACACGGTCTATGTTCACGGTCATACACAGTCTATGTTCACGGTCGTACACGGTTGGTCTGAATGAAATACACCCAGAATTTGAACCATGACCTTACTTCCTGCTTACTACTGGAACATAAAATAAGTCAATCAATAAAACTCAGACGGTGGACTGAATATTTCCACTGTATTTAAAGCCATGTAAAAGGGTTTGTTCATAGACTGGATGTTAGCATTGGTACAGTCTATGTCCTCAGTCTTACCCTACAAATAGACACACACACACACACACACACACACACACACACACACACACACACACACACACTTTCCTTCGTAGCCTAAATGGCAGAGTATACATACATATGAAAATACAAAGATATTGAACAACATTACTTATTTGTGTCAATCACATAGTGACAGTAATCAGAATTAACCAGGAACCATGTTTCACTTAGTCTACTTCTCAAACATACAAGAATCATTAGTGTTGTATCTTTTGTGTTTGTGTTGTATCTTTTGTGTTGTATCTTTTGTGTTTGTGTTGTATCTTTTGTGTTTGTGTTGAACCGTCTCAGC
The DNA here is from genome assembly GCF_031162955.1 of Sander vitreus. Taxonomy (NCBI): domain Eukaryota; kingdom Metazoa; phylum Chordata; class Actinopteri; order Perciformes; family Percidae; genus Sander; species Sander vitreus. The sequence continues at coordinate 51,841 of NW_027595431.1, read as the reverse complement.
CACCGTAGCACTGTGAGGGGAAACGGCCCAAGTTGTGTTTGTTAACCAGCGTTGTGGTAGTGTTTGTTTTTACCTTTAGATTCATTCCCAGTTTAATATAATGCTGTTTTCTCCAAACTACTCTGAGTTCATGTTGTAGCTAGGAAGGAAATGGAACCGTTTCTCAGCCGCTGCTTTGAGTGTTCAGACTGTTGTTGTAGTTGTGTGTGGATGTGAGGAGAACGAGAGGAGACAGCAGCTCCTGAATATCTCTGCTGCTTGGATTTGTACTGAACAGAATCCAGAGTGAGTCCAGCAGCCCCAGTGGAGCTCTGCTGGATTTCAGGACCAGAGAGGAATGGAGGAGGACAACCAGAACCCGGAGCAGCGGAGCAACGAGGTCCCCAGAAGACAAGCAGCAGACTGGGACTCTGATAGCAGCCATGTTCAGGTCAGTGTTCAGCAGAGATGGCAAAAGTACTCACTTCCTGTACTCAAGTAGAAGTACTGATTTAACTTCATTACTCAAGTAAAAGTAACAAAGTACAGGCTTGGAAATGTACTTAAAGTATACAAGTAAAAGTAGCCTTGTGAATGACCTGGACCACCCAAATGTTACTAGAGAGCAAGCTGAGAAACTTGAGTAGACATGGAGAAAAGGCTCTTTATATGTCATTGGCTACATTTTAAATGGATGTCTGCCAATAGGCCTAAAACATGACATATATGATTATTATGACAGAGACTGGGACTCCAGCTTAATAAGATTTTAGGGGCTTTCTGACCAGAGGGGGTCTGCAGTTCTTAGAACTAAACGATCCTAGAAAACTTTCTTCGTCGTGTTCCGACAGGAAACATTTGGGGATTTTTAAGTTCCTCTGGCCTCAGTAGCATACTCTTTTAGCTCCTACTCCACAGCAGGGTCTTTACCCTTCTCCTAGGTGGACTTGATTGGTCAAACTTATAAGTCCCGCCCACTGCCAACTCAGAACTTGCAAACAGAGCAACAACCAACAACGGGACATTTTTAACAGTTTTCACCATCTTATTCATCACTAAATTCACTTCTGACAACGTTTTAGGAGAGAAATGAACTGTTTAGATTTCTAATATAGGCAGTCTTGATGAAATTGATGCCGAATTGACAATTTGCTTCAACATTTTCTGAGTTGAGAAGCTCCATGAAGTGAGGCGACAGCCAGCAGGTCCTGCCCCGGCTTCTAGCTCGTCGCTGGGCCAGTCACACTCAGAGACCTCGCTGTGAGCTGGAGGTCTCTCAGACCAGACACACACACACACACACACACACCCCGCTGTGAGCTGGAGGTCTCTCAGACCAGACACACACACACACCCCCCGCTGTGAGCTGGAGGTCTCTCAGACCGCTCTCGTAAATAAGAGGCTTTTAAAGTTAAAAAGTAAAAGGTAACATTAATCTTTCTTTTAAGCTAACAATACGTTAAGTGTCCTGATACTGAATTAAGCTAATGCTAGCTTGTGTCAGGTAAAGTATTTGTTATTTCTGCTGAAAATGATTTTTGTTATGCGATACTGAACGGTTTCTTTGTGGATAGACCAGCTGGTTGTATTTGGGGGAAAGTTTGTGAGCTTTTGGTTAATTCTGGCATTTTTAACCCATGTATAATCATTTGTTTTATTAATTTGCTCTGTCCTCTTCTCAAATAAACTGAATAGAATTGAACTTTAACATTAAGTTTCTTAATTTGTTACAGGAGTATTCTTCTTTATGACACTCTTATGACTCCATATCATCCTTCAGTTTATCACAAACATTCAACATCAACACACATCTGGAGCTACATGGTTTTTATTGGACAGGAAGGGAAAAACTGTCTTTTGAAAAGTAAGTAGAGAGGCATTTCCTGCAGAAAAGTTTGTTAATTTGTGAGCTTGTGAATGCTGAAAAGCTAAATAGCTAAAGCTGAACTAGATTGCTGGCTTTAATGCGTAAGAAAAAGGTAAAGCAGTGAGAAAAGTTAGAATGGTTTAAATTAGTAAAAATGTTAAATAACAGCAAGAATATATTATTCAAAAGTGTAATATTTTAGGCTTTTCTGAAAAGCTGTCACTACATTGAATTGGAGGCTTCAATGTGTAAGAAGAAGGTGAAGTTGTAGGAAAATGTGAAAATGGTTCTAATTAATATGAATGTCTTTAAAAGATTAATAATACATCGTATGAATTTTTGTGTAAAAGCCGATGCTAAACTGATTTGCCGGCTTTCATTTGAATGAATATATATTTAATATTTTCAAAAGTACAAATAGAATTTGCAAGTTTTAAGAAGATTCTTAATGAATAAAAGATGCGGAACATTTTAAGGTTTGAAGGCAGGTAGATAGAAAGACAGACAGACAAGATATGATGAAGCTGAATACAACTGTCATAGCTGAATGTTTTGTGAAGAGTTTAAAGTTTGAATGATGTCTGTAGTTAAAATGATGTGGGAGGAGTAGCATTCAAAAAGTCATAGTATAGTATGTCGGAAAAAGTCATAGTATAGTATGTCGGAAAAAAGTCATAGTATAGTATGTCGGAAAAAAGTCATAGTATAGTAAAAGTCATAGTATAGTATGTCGGAAAAAGTCATAGTATAGTATGTCGGAAAAAGTCATAGTATAGTATGTCGGAAAAAGTCATAGTATAGTATGTCGGAAAAAGTCATAGTATAGTAAAAGTCATAGTATAGTATGTCGGAAAAAGTCATAGTATAGTATGTCGGAAAAAAGTCATAGTATAGTATGTCGGAAAAAGTCATAGTATAGTAAAAGTCATAGTATAGTATGTCGGAAAAAGTCATAGTATAGTATGTAGCATGTTGAAAACCCCAAGGTGGTTTATATTTTTTTACTTTATCATTTCAAGTATTCATGGTAGGAAAATGTGTTTCATAGTTTATGAAACGGATGTTTTCATTTGTCTCACATCAACTACATCCTGGGCCTTTGACAGCCGGCTAATCACAGTCCTCTCCTGCAGGATGACATCATCATGACCTTGCTGCTGAAAGGACCAATCAGGCGCTTCCATTTCAGATTGTTTTAATACTCCTGCTGATCAATCCAGTTGTCAGATGTCCACACGTCCTTTAACACACCATCAGTTTAATATCAGCTAACCAATGCTAACACTAAAGGGCTCTTACACAGTTTTTAATGTTGTCTCCTCTACACACTCAGAGTTAAGCTGGATTTATTTATGTTGAGGACATTGAATAATGAATCATTAGATTGTAACTAAAGTTAAAAACCAGTTGAAATGAGTTTTTAATGATGTTTGAGAGAGTTAGATTAAGGGTCTGAAATCTTCCTGTTAGTAGATGTATATGTCTTATATTAATGGAAGGAATTCTGATGATTAAACTGATGTTGAGAGCTCTATTTTTGATGACATCAGTACCTGCTTCGGTGCTGACCAATCAGAGTGCAGCATTTGTACCGCACACACTGATTTACAAAATAAAACATTTGAGTGAATTTTTGACTCGTGGTGTTTCAAAAACTTTATTAAATAAACAGTTTGTAAGAATAATAAATGTGTCCAGAAGCCCCGCCCTCCTCCGCTGTCTGTCACTCCGTCAGCTGATTGGCTCTCTTGGCTGCGGGAGCTTCACCTGTTCAGGTAGAAACACAGAAGCACAGCTGGAACATTTATCACTCATTAACCAGCTGCTGTTCTGTCTCAAGGGATGGAGGCGGGGCTTACAGTCTGCAGGCGGCCAATGGCTGCAGCTCTACACCGTGTAGATGATCCCACTCGCCGTCTTCCTGGTTTCTGATAACAACAAACACCACACAATCAAATATGTTTCAGAAACAAATTCATTTTCTATCGTCCAGCTTTATTCCCAATAACAGGATTTACCTGCGTGTAGAACAACGGATCCACAGGTGGAGGAAACGAGTACTGTAGTACTGTAGTTTTTGTTGAAGACTACAGTTTGTGTCTGAACCAATAGGAATTCAATTCTATTCTATTTTATTTATAGTGTCAAATCATAACAGGAATCTCAGGACACTTTACAGATAGAGTCGGTCTAGACCACACTCTATAATTTACAAGGACCCAACAATTCCAGTGATTCCAAGAGCATGCATGGATGCGTAAGTGCAACAGTGGCGAGGAAAAACTCCCTTTTAGGAAGAAACCTGGGACAGACCCAGGCTCTTGGTAGGCGGTGTCTGACGGGACAGACCCAGGCTCTTGGTAGGGGGTGTCTGACGGGACAGACCCAGGCTCTTGGTAGGCGGTGTCTGACGGGACAGACCCAGGCTCTTGGTAGGCGGTGTCTGACGGTGCCGGTTGGGGGTATGATGAACGATGGCAATAATAGTCACAATAAAGATATTTTAATAGTTATAATAGTTCATGGTGTCGTAGAGCACAGCAGGGCGTAACAGGGTGTGGCAGGGCGTTGGCCGGACATAGCAAGTTGAAGCCGGGCATTACAGAGCATAGCAGGGTGTAATAGGGCACTTAAATAATTAAAACAATGTGAAATAAAGAGAAATAACAAAATATAATGTAAGCATTTCAATGTATGTTTCCACCAGACTCCATTTAAATAAAATAGCAATTTCATGATTATTAAACACACCATGTATAGTTGATAGAAAAAGAAAAAATATATATCAAAAGCCGTCTTGGTTCATCTTTCTTCTTTTGATTATTTACATGGAGTCTGGTGGAAATATGCTGGCTCTATACACGCTAAAAGTCCTGATTATTTACATGGAGTCTGGTGGAAATATGCTGGCTCTATACACGCTAAAAGTCCTGATTATTTACATGGAGTCTGGTGGAGATATGCTGGCTCTATACACGCTAAAAGTCCTGATTATTTACATGGAGTCTGGTGGAGATATGCTGGCTCTATACACGCTAAAAGTCCTGATTATTTACATGGAGTCTGGTGGAGATATGCTGGCTCTATACACGCTAAAAGTCCTGATTATTTACATGGAGTCTGGTGGAAATATGCTGGCTCTATACACGCTAAAAGTCCTGATTATTTACATGGAGTCTGGTGGAGATATGCTGGCTCTATACACGCTAAAAGTCCTGATTATTTACATGGAGTCTGGTGTAGTTTGGTGATGGTGATTTCGGGGCTGTTCCATGTTAAACTAAAAGGAGCTTCCTCTTTAACTAAAAGCTCTATCTCTGTAGGTAATGTTGTCAGACACTTAGAATAATAATCTGAGTCTGTCAGAGTTAACAACAGAACTATTAGTGGGTGGAAACTTTACCTTTTAATTAGGAGTTTAAACACAGACACAACAGGAAGAATACATCCATCAAATCAAGTCACTAATAATCAGCATGTGGCCTTGTTTTATTTCATTTATTTTGCATTTAATTGTTCCACATTTGCAGACATTTAAAACAATTGAACCATTGACGTTATTCTACAAGTCAGATTAATAAATCAGCTGTTTATTGCTTTCTATTGTCTGACTTTGTATGACATCATCAGTCTTTACTTTCAGTCTGAACAGACCTCAACAGATTTAAAACCACATTCAGTCACAGGAAATACAAACAGTCAATATGAAATGTCACACAAAGATTATTAAATGAAAAGTCTACAAAGGAAGAAAATATGATGTTAAACTACAAAACAATAACTGGAGAGCATACAATTAAAAATGGCCAACTTCCAGTATGTCGGTAATGATGAGAGGAATGTTTGGACCAAATTTCGTGAATATTGAAACAACTATGTCCAAATGAAGGCCTTCCATGCATTAGGGTGCTCTTATTAACCCTTTAGGCAACGGGTTTTATTTCGACACCTACATTTCAGAAGGCTCTGGCTTGAAAGTGGTTTGAGATAGAGACAAAGTGTAAATGAGACAAATATTGAGAATGACATAAAGTTTATCTAGGGAGTACATTTTCCCATCTAATTTGCATATTATGACATCATATGGCGGCGGCCATATAGGATTATGTAATTTCCATGAAATACCTCATATTTTAACTTATTTCATCAGATTTACCCCCCTCCATCCATTTGTTATGTTGTCCACATATTAAATGAACGGGGAAAAAGTACATTGTAAGCCAACAGTCGTAAACTAGAACTATTACTACACAACAAAACTCATGTAAACAGTAGGCGTTTTTTATGATTTTTTTTTCACAGCACACAGGCCTACCCCACACTGATTGCACCTGTATTGTGTCTGATGACGACCTTTAGGACGGTAACGATCGCCAGTATCACGGAGCCAGTGGCGTTCTGTATGCCTCTGTGGCATTTCTCGCCCCTCTGCTGAATGCCTTCCCCATATTTTGTTTTCTCTCTTGGAGAAGCCCTCAAGCAAAGAAGTGATAACGTCCTGCACAAAGGCCTTCAGTGACTTGTGTGGACCGGCAGTCATGCTGCAGTAAATGATATAGGCATTGACCATGCTTATGCTTAGAATGGCATTCACTATTCGATTACACCATTTCTTTGACCAATGTGGAAAGAGGTTGGTTTTCATCCTCCGATCAGCAGTGTCTACTCCCCCCATGAATGAATTGTACCTATCCACACACACAGCTCTGTTTCTGTCCCTAAACCCACTGTCCGTATGTTTGGACCTGATCCGTTTCCGGACACACGAGTTCCCATGAAGAGTGGACAACAAATGGAAACGCTTTACGTCATGCCACGCACATGCCAACATTTTGCCATGCCTCATGAACACTGGGTCATCTTCTCTGGCCAAGGGCAACTCAGTCTTTCTCAGGGCCTTTGGTATACCTCACCTTTGGCTACTGACTGTCCCACACCAACCAGTTTCATCATTTGCCAACTCATTTGCTACAGCTGGTGACGTGTAGTAGCTATCCATATACAACTCCCTCCCCACAATGCCCTTTCCCCATGTGCTGGGCAATCAGCTGCCGAACTAGAAAATGGGTGGCACCTAAATCAGTGACCTCCTCACCATGCTGTCGAGTGTACAAAGACCAAAGCAGAACATATCCTGACTTGGCTTCACTCAAAACAAATGCCTTATAACCATATTTGTCCGGTTTGTTTGGATTATACAACTACGACTTTCCCTTGAAAGCTATGATCATTTCATCCAGTGACAGTTGTTTGCGTGGGCCATAGACAGCTGAGAAGCATGGAAGGATCAGGTCAATTATTGGGCGCAGCTTGAACAGTCCTAACCTGGCTGGCCCCTCTCAACATATTCATCATTATTGGCAAAGTGGAAGACAGAATAATTTTGAATCTGTTCCTAGACATCACTTTTTGAAATCCCGGTGTAAAAGGTGGCCCAAATTCTGCCCAATAATCCTCAATCTCTGATTCATGTACCAGGCCCATGCTCAAATGGAGTGACAGGAAGGCTTTCATTGCAAGGACAGTGACATCATACCATTCATGAAACGTGAACTTGGCATTAGTTCATGAGAGCCTAAATACTGATGAGCATACCGATTTGTCTCCATTGTAATGTGACTCCAGAAATCATCAGTCTGAAAGAGGGACAAAAAAATTTAAAGACCTTGAATCACTGCTAAGCTTAGGCAGAGCAGTCTACGTCATCATTCATCAGAGCAAACACTAAATGGTCGCCTTTGGGCCTTCCCCTTCACACTGTGGGTACATTGTGGTAAAACAGCTTCAACATTAGCATTTATAAAAAAAAAAAAAATAAAAATTGCCAAAAAAGCATGAAATGAACATTGCAAAAAAAGTGTAAAATCGAGTGTTCTGAGGAAAGGTAGAAAACCGTCCAGCTGATCCAGGATAACGTCCACGCTGTTCAGAAGATAAAGTTACTGCTGGTCAGCCTTCAATGTGGAGAGAAGATCAGAATATAACAACACAGCTATCAGGGCATGAGGAGGAGGCAGCAGGAAACAGCTTGGCTCTGAAACATGTTCACAACGAGGCAGTGTGAATGAGCTGGTGGTGTTATTTGGTGGCTATTACTCTGAGAAAAAGTTTTCTCACATTGTTCGCACCAGTACGGCTTCTCTCCAGTGTGAACACGTCGGTGGATTTCTAGGCTACTACTCCTAGAAACGGTTTTACCACATAAATCACAGCTGTAAGGTTTATCTCCAGTGTGAATGCATTGATGTGTTTTTAGGCGACGCTGTAGTGTGAAAGCTGCCCCACATTGATCACAGCTGTACAGCTTCTCTCCAGTGTGAATGCGTTGATGAATTTTAAGGTTACCCTGTCGTGTGAAAGCTGCCCCACATTGATCACAGCTGTACGGCTTCTCTCCAGTGTGAATGAGCTGATGTCTTTTTAGGTCACCCTGTTGTGTAAAAGCTGCCCTACATTGATCACACCAGTACGGCTTCTCTCCAGTGTGAACACGTCGGTGGATTTCTAGGCTACTACTCCTAGAAAAGGTTTTACCACATTGATCACAGCTGTACGGCTTCTCTCCAGTGTGAATGCGTTGATGGTTTTTTAGGTGACTCTGTTGTGTGAAAGCTGCCCCACATTGATCACAGCTGTACGGCTTCTCTCCAGTGTGAATGAGCTGATGCATCTTTAAATATCCAGATCTTGTGAAGGATTTGTCACAGTGTTGACAGTGGTGACGTTTGAGTCCCTTTCCTTCTCTCCGTTTCTATAGCAACAGACAAACAGAGAGAGAGAGTTAGTGAACAACCTTCTTTAAACCCTAGACTTGCTCTCATTCACAATTTTAACTCTTCATACAATAATTCATGAAAATGTGTGCCGGTTGCAGACATGTTATGAATGAAGCAAATGTACTCTTCATAACTTTCATAAGTTCAGAAATATTCCAAATTTTTCAGGCAAGTTTCCCCATTCAAGTGAATGGCGGTTTCACGACGGGCAAGCCAGTCTGAGGAGGAGCGCCTATGTCGAGTCAGGCTGAGGAGGAGCGCCTAGGTCGAGTCAGGCTGAGGAGGAGAGACTAGGTCGAGTCAGACTGAGGAGGAGAGACTAGGTCAGGCTGAGGAGGAGAGACTAGGTCGAGTCAGACTGAGGAGGAGAGACTAGGTCAGGCTGAGAAGGAGAGACTAGGTCAGGCTGAGGAGGAGAGACTAGGTCAGGCTGAGGAGGAGAGACTAGGTGGAGTCAGACTGAGGAGGAGAGACTAGGTGGAGTCAGGCTGAGGAGGAGAGACTAGGTCAGGCTGAGGAGGAGAGACTAGGTCAGGCTGAGGAGGAGAGACTAGGTCAGGCTGAGGAGGAGAGACTAGGTCGAGTCAGGCTGAGGAGGAGAGACTAGGTCAGGCTGAGGAGGAGAGACTAGGTCAGGCGGAGGAGGAGCGCCTAGGTCGAGTCAGGCTGAGGAGGAGAGACTAGGTCGAGTCAGGCTGAGGAGGAGAGACTAGGTCAGGCTGAGGAGGAGAGACTAGGTCGAGTCAGGCTGAGGAGGAGAGACTAGGTCAGGCTGAGGAGGAGAGACTAGGTCAGGCTGAGGAGGAGAGACTAGGTCAGGCTGAGGAGGAGAGACTAGGTCGAGTCAGGCTGAGGAGGAGAGACTAGGTCAGGCGGAGGAGGAGAGACTAGGTCAGGCTGAGGAGGAGAGACTAGGTCAGGCTGAGGAGGAGAGACTAGGTCGAGTCAGGCTGAAGTAATTTGGATAGATGAGCGTTCACGGCTTTCCTCAACAGACCACGAGGTCAATAACAGATTTCCCTTTTGCTAAAATGGAGAATACGCGTAGTTCATACTTTACACAGAGTGAGCAGCAGAAACTTGTAAAGAAGAAACATGGCCGCTGTAATGAAACAGCGAGAGAAAGCGTGGCAGACGATCGTGGAGCAGCCTAAAAATATACATTTACTGACCACTGCTCTGAACTGAAACCGTCATAATCAGACCATTCAAGGAGTTAGGATACTAATCATTTTCACTAGGGATGTAACGATTACTGGTGTAACGGTAAACCACGGTAAAAATGTTGGCGGTAACAATGACCCTTTTCCTTTAAAATATCCTTATTATCGCGGTGGATTACCACGGTGTGGAAACCCTGTGTTTAATTCTTCCCAGCGAAGAACGAAGGCTTCTGAAGTAGCCGAGCACTGCGTAGCCTACAACGTGCATTTCTTGAAATCATGGCGGGAAGAAGAAGATGACAGCGCTCAGGACGTTTACCAGCCTTGTATAAAAGGCCATAGCACTTTGATCTACTGCCACTCACTCGCATTCAGACAGGAGGAGGGGACATTATGTAACAGCTGTAAACTGACTTTTTTCGGACTTATTGCATTCCAGTTTTGGGACATGTTGAAGTGATATGTGTACTACCCAGGGTTAGGGTTCCACTTAAGTTAAAACCATTCTGTAGCTTGCTAAACTGTCATGGTTTACTGCCTCGTTATCTGTTTAACACTAGAAGTGCAGGAATTCCATAACTACTAGAACTGCCGTGAGCGGCCATTTTGACCACCAGATTTAAAACTCTATAATCTCTCATGATAAATACCTAATTGTGATATTAATGCACGTACTGTGTTAGGATATCGTTAGAAAAACGAAATAACATCAAAATGTACATTGTAACGAGTTTAATTATACATTTGAGTAGTAGGCCTAATAGGCTACGTGTTTCAATACTTCATAATTATTTCATAGGCTACATTCATATCCAAAAAATATGTTATGGAAATTCTTTCAACATAACTCATAACAAGCAAATAACATATAAAAGTAGCTAATTTGAACATGTACCCTAAGCTAACCTGGCACTGCCTCTGTTTTGGGGTCAGATCGTGCCCCGCTGCCCTTTTTTCCTCCATAAACTCCGCTCTCAGTTCAGCATGAACTTCCTCCGGGCAATTTTACTGCTGGTACACTATACATTTACATTTTTCATACATTAAGATTATATTTTTTAAACACATTTCTACCACAAATGACAGAAAATAGGCTAATCGAAAAAGCTGGAACCGAGCTGAAAACAAAAAGAGCCAACGAACCATGAAACAATTAATTACAAATCCACGTGTAGGCCTACATTTGGTTTTTTAAACGCAGTCAACACAGGTGACATCTCTTCTTTTCACACAATTGCCACAGACGGGTTTGCGGCATGTGCTGCAGGTGTCTATTGTCTTGTTCTGATTGCAGCTCCTCCTCACCTGGCACTGCCTGCGTTTTTGTGCCTGTTGCGGTGGTAGCTGCTGTCGCTGCTGACCGGGACCGTGCGCTGCTGCCCTTTTCCCCTCCATAAACTCGGCTCTCAGCTCCTCTGCCAACTGCAGCAAAAACTTCCTTCTTGAAATCTTGCTGCTGGTGCACTCCTTGTATAGGACATGTGCGTTTATTCCAGCCAGGTCGAGGATGTTATAAAATACAGCCACTGGCCATCTTCGTGTACCGCCTTTCACGGAGTACGCCTTCGCCATCTGATCCAACACATCTACGCCGTATTTGGTGTTGTTGTAATAAGTCACAGACTCAGGTTTTGCCTTCGCCCCATCTGTTATCACTTGTGTGCACTGAGCTCAGAATGCACACATTTTTTCTCGGCTTTCCCTGGTAAATGGTCAGTGTCGCATTAGCACATTTCAGCACCTTTGTGCTGAACAGCTCTGCCTGCTCTTTTACAGAGAGAGGCAACTCACGTTTGGCTTTGCCCAGGGTGCCAACCAGGCTGGTCTTTTTGGCCTGTAAAGCAGTGGCTAGCTTTAGGGAGGTGAAGAAATGATCAGTCGTAATGTTTCTTCCCTTCCCCAGAAATGGCTCCACCAGTTTCAGCACCATACTCTCTCCCACGAGCTGACCTTTGCTCCGCGTCTCCTCTTCACCCAGATACGGAGCCCCATTCAGCATATATTTGGACTGCACATCCACAGCCAGCCAAAATTTGATGCCGAATTTATCAGGCTTGTTCCCCGTGTACTGAATAAATTTGCACCGGGCCTTGGTGGGGAACAGCTGCTCATCAATCGTAATGTCGGCACCAGGCTTGTAACAAGCTATGCTGTTCTGCACAAACTTGTTCCAGGTTGCCGACACCAGGGCAAACTTGTCATCCTGCAGATCTGGTTTCTTTCTTATCGAACCGCAGGAATTTCATGATCTCTCTAAATCTGTTTCTGGTCATTGTTTCTGTAAAAAAGGGCAAACCCCATTTTTCTGACCACAGACTGTCCACATCGATGTGTTTTGCACCCTGTGCCCCGCGGACATAGAGCAGGGCTATAAATGCTTTTAGTTCAGCCACTGTCAGATCCCAGGAGCTGTCACCATGGTGCCGATGGGCCTCAGCCACAGTGCAGTCCCTGATGTGCTTCAGCATGCCATTATCGAAGAGACACACAAAGGCCGTGAGCGCATCTTCAATGTTGTGCTTTGTGTGCGCTGTGGGGCCAGCATCTTCCGTCAGGACGTTTTGGCTCTGCTTTCTCCCTGTATGTTCAGTCAGCTGAAGCACCGTCCACGGCATCCCATCCTTCCCCATTTGCACAGCCGCCTCCGGCCGTGATGACTCAGGCAGGCTGTATTCAATTGGCTCCAGGGGTAGGCCTACTGGTTCGGGAAGGCCAAAAACAACAATAACTAATAGACTAATGATAATAATAATAATAATAATAATAATAATAATAATAATAATAATAATAATAGCCTATAATTGCAAATATGACCAGAATAGCTATGCAGCGGAACTCACCGGGAACATCAGCCATGACCTGCTCAACGCCGTCAAAGGGATCATCAAGCGTAACCGAATCCGAAGTCTTGTTGGCCTACTCTCTGATGAGGATGAAGTGTTGGACCTGTCATTCACCCAGGAATGATCGCTGTCACTTTCCTCCTCCGACTCCGATAGAGCCCCAGCATCAGAATCATCACCTCCCATGTTCTGAAGCATCTCCAAGGCCATTTCAACAGTCATATTCCTCTTCATTCGCTCATTCATTCTGGACATTTTTACTACAAACTTGTTTCTAAATAGGCTATAAAAAGCAGTGTAGGCTACTGTAATCAAATAGGCTAGGTGACGCTAGTGACATTTCTCTAACAGAGACAATGATAGTTACTAAGCAACCAAGATGCATCTTCAACCGTGCAAAAAATTACATAAAGATAACCACGAAAACCCTTGTGGTCAATATGACCGTGTATGGCCAAAATAGGTTAAATTGATCATATTTTCTTTGCCTTTTGTGTAATTTATTTTAAAAACATTTTAAATGAGAATACAGACACTTTTAGGAAAAGTCAGGTACCAGCAGGATTTCATTTTTTTTTATTCAGCAAACTTATTGCACTTATAAAATCCAAAATGGTCAAAATGACCGTCATGGCAGTTCTAGTTATCGCCTTGATAATATTGCTGTGTTTCTTATTGCATAGCTGACAGATGTGCAGATTGTTTATTACTTGTTCACCTGATGTTCAGCTTGTGTTAGGGCAATTTGTGCAAACACCAGTAAACAGACTAGCCTGTGGAGCCATGTGCTAAGCTATTAAAGGTGTATTACACTGTTTGTGTGCTGTAATAGATGTGGCTTATTCTGTTTTTGTTACTGAGCAATATGCTATATTTATGTTAATTATTACAGAGAAATCAATGACATTCTTAGTATTGTTTCTTGTATGCTGGTGGCTATAACATTTAGTTTTAGTAAATAAGGTTCATAGTAAGTCAGATGCTTATTAATGTGCATTATTATTTACTTATATTTCAGAACCACATCCAACTTCACATGTAACGTCAAATACAACGTCATAGTTAACTTCATGTTGGAGTTGTAAATGAATGTTCCTGGATCTCAAAGTCAGACATCTCTGGTTCCAGTTCTTACTGGACCCCCTACAGCAGGCCAGTGTTTCAGCAGCCAGTTTTCAATAGTTTTTACAAGCCTATTGCCTATATTTTTGTAATATAATAAACACTTACTCTTTTTGAAACTATTTCAGCGTGTGTAGGCCTGTCAGTGCTTCCTGAACATTTTGAACACACTTTTAAAAATACCGCGATAATACCGAAAAACGTGACAATTTTGGTCACTATAACCGTGAGGTTACATTTTCATATCGTTACATATTTCCACTAATTAACAGTTGTAGCTAGGGCTGCACAATATATCCTAAATGGTGCGTTAACTTGAAACAGGTAAATATATATTGCAATGTGGAGAGTCATTTATATATAAATCCTAAAAGACATTTGTGAAACCCTCTGTGTGCATTCATTAATACTGAGATTATATTTCTGGGACTCTTCAGTCTGGAGTAACCTCTTTCCTTCACTCACCTCCTCCTCCTCCTCCTCCTCCTTCTTCCTCTTGCTCCCTCGCTCCTCTGAGTCTCCCGAGGCCTCACTGACAACATTCCTCTTGCCCTCCTTCTTTTTCTCCTCCTTCTCCTTGTGTTTCTGCATGTACTCGGCGATAAGGTCGGGACAGTCCAGGTTGTCTTGTGGCTCCCATGTGTTATCCTCACTGGAAAGGTGAGTGTAGACAGAAGAAAATCTCCTCAGGCTTTTTAGGCAATACATTCTCACTCTGATTGTTAATTCATATTATTCCTTTTTTTATTGCCATTTTGTAAGGTTATTGGCAGGTCTGCAACTTAGTGTCAAAATACCAAACCTTCAACTTTGAGGGCATGATACAATGCAGATATTTATGCTGTAGATTAGTTGCAATTTGTAAATGAACAAGATACTATATATATATATATATATATATATATATATATATATATATATATATATATATATATATATATATATATATACTATATATATATATAACCCCTCACATTTTTGTAAATATTTCATTATATCTTTTAATTGGACAACACTGAAGAAATGACACTTTCGTATGAAGGTTACAGCTTGTATAATGTAAAGTATGAAGGTTACAGCTTGTATAACGGAGTAAAGTATGAAGGTTACAGCTTGTATAACAGAGTAAAGTATGAAGGTTACAGCTTGTATAACGGAGTAAAGTATGAAGGTTACAGCTTGTATAATGTAAAGTATGAAGGTTACAGCTTGTATAATGGAGTAAAGTATGAAGGTTACAGCTTGTATAACGGAGTAAAGTATGAAGGTTACAGCTTGTATAATGTAAAGTATGAAGGTTACAGCTTGTATAATGGAGTAAAGTATGAAGGTTACAGCTTGTATAATGTAAAGTATGAAGGTTACAGCTTGTATAACGGAGTAAATGTGCTGTCCCCTCAAAATAATTCAACACACAGCCATTAATGTATAAACCACTGGCAACAAAAGTGAGTACACCCCTAAGTGAAAATGTCCAAATTGGGCCAAAAGAGTTAATATTTTGTGTGGCCACCATTATTTTCCAGCACTGCCTTAACCCTCTTGGGCATGGAGTTCACCAGAGCTTCACAGGTTGCCACTGGAATCCTCTTCCACTCCTCCACGACGACATCAAGGAGCTGGTGGATGTTAGAGACCTTGCGCTCCTCCACCTTTCGTTTGAGGATGCCCCACAGATGCTCAATAGGGTTTAGGTCTGGAGACATGTTCGGCCAGTCCATCACCTTTACCCTCAGCTTCTTTATCAAGGCAGTGGTCGTCTTGGAGGTGTGTTTGGGGTCGTTATGTTGGAATACTGCCCTGCGGCCCAGTCTCTGAAGGGAGGGGATCATACTCTGCTTCAGTATGTCACAGTACATGTTGGCATTCATGGTTCCCTCAGTGAACTGTAGCACCCCAGTGCCGGCAGCACTCATGCAGCCCCAGACCATGACACTCCCACCACCATGCTTGACTGTAGGCAAGACACACTTGTCTTTGTACTTCTCACCTGGTTGCCGCCACACACGCTTGACACCATCTGAACCAAATAAGTTTATCTTGGTCTCATCAGACCACAGGACATGGTTCCAGTAATCCATGTCCTTAGTCTGCTTGTCTTCAGCAAACTGTTTGCGGGCTTTCTTGTGCATCATCTTTAGAAGAGGCTTCCTTCTGGGACGACAGCCATGTAGACCAATCTGATGCAGTGTGCGGCGTATGGTCTGAGCACTGACAGGCTAACCCCCCCACCCCTTCAACCTCTGCAGCAATGCTGGCAGCACTCATACGTCTATTTCCCAAAGACGACCTCTGGATATGACGCTGAGCATGCACACTCAACGTCTTTGGTCGACCATGGCGAGGCCTGTTCTGAGTGGAACCTGTCCTGTTAAACCGCTGTATGGTCTTGGCCACCGTGCTGCAGCTCAGTTTTAGGGTGTTGGCAATCTTCTTATAGCCTAGGCCATCTTTATGTAGAGCAACAGTTCTTTTTTTCAGATCCTCAGAGAGTTCTTTGCCATGAGGTGCCATGTTGAACTTCGAGTGACTAGTATGACAGAGTGTGAGAGCGATAACACCAAATTTAACACACCTGCTCTCCATTCAAACCTGAGACCTTGTAACACTAACGACTCACATGACACCTCACATGGGAAAATGGCTAATTGGGCCCAATTTGGACATTTTTGCCAGCGGTTTAGACATTAATGGCTGTGTGTTGAGTTATTTTGACGGGACAGCACATTTACACTGTTATACAAGCTGTAACCTTCATACTTTACATTGGAGCAGAGGCTCATTTCTTCAGTGTTGTCCCATTAAAAGATATAATGAAATATTTACTAAAATGTGAGGGCTGTACTCACTTTTGTGAGATACTGTGTGTGTGTGTGTGTATATATATATATATACACCTACCTACCTATCTCAGGAACAAGAACACCAAGTATTAATATTATAGACTCATACTTACTCTGAGAACCCCTTCCATTTCAGCAGAAACTCTACTCTTCCCTTCATCACTCTGCGGTCCAAAACCTTCTCCACCACATACTCCTCCTCTTCCTCCTCCTCTGCTGCTGCAGGCTGCTCCTCCTCCTCCTCCTTCACTGCTGCTGCTGCTGCTGCAGGAGGATCTGCAGGCTGCTCCTCCTCCTCCTCTTTCACTGCTGCAGCTGCAGGCTGCTCCTCCTCCTCTTCCTCTTCCTCCTCCTCCTTCACTGCTGCAGGCTGCTCCTCCTCCTTCACTGCTGCAGGAGGTGCTTCAGGCTGCTCCTCCTCCTCTTCCTCCTTCACTGCTGCAGGAGGTGCTTCAGGCTGCTCCTCCTCCTCTTCCTCCTTCACTGCTGGAGGAGTTGCTGCAGGCTGCTCCTCCTCCTTGGCCTTCGTGCCCTTCTTTCCTGCTACGGTCGCCAGCTTGACGTCTGCTGAGGGCTCCTTTGGTAGACCCAAGGGGGAAACATGCAGAGATAATGATACAAGGGTTAGAAGAACTAATGGGAGGTGGGAGTGACTTATAGTTTACCATGTTTTACTATATTAAAGCTGCAGGGGGAAATCATGCGGTTGCCATCCATAATACATTTACAAGTGGTGATCTGCAGCCGAAGATCATCCATTTGTTTGCTAAAGACATTGAGACATACATTGGTGAAGAACATTCTGCGTAGTAATAGCTGATAAGGAGTTAGCCTTAGCCTACCATTAGCCCTCCTCTCTTTCCCCCTCTTTGTTTACGTCTCAACCCGGCTTGCGTGCACTTCCGGTCGGCGGAGCTGTGGTGATAGACCTCGGCAGTGCTGTAGTGCATTCACTGATTTATTTGCATTTTTAAACGTCAGCTCCGAAATTTGCCACATGCTGCTGTACTGCTCCCTCACTTGGGTGAGAGAGGTAGAAATGTGACAGCAGAGAGCGGAGACCCCGAAAAATACACAGGATGCTAAATATAGAACTATTTACCTCGTAAAAACAAATAGTGCTTGTGTGAGTGTTGTGAGCTCCTCTCTCTCTGGCGCCCTCATTACTCAATATTTCCCACACTGGGTGTTAGCTACTTAGTTAGCCTAGATAATCCCTGTTCCATGGAAGTTTAAACACCTTAGATGTGATTATTTCAGTGTAAACAAAAAAAGAGACAGAGAGGAGAGAGGGAGAGCCTGCATGAGGCAATAATACAGTATACTGACAATAATAATACTTTGTTAACATTTCTGAATGTGCATTTGTTAAGCACCATTCACATCAAATGCGACTGTGAATTAAAATAAAACAGCATATTGTAGTTTCTGTATTTATTACCAGAGCATTTATCAGTAGAAGAGTTAACATGGAGCCCTGTTGAAAGCATTGGCAATAACACAGAAAGTTTTAGAATTCATTGTTTTAGATGCTCAACCAATGTCAGCTGTTGAAGATGAGGGCTTCTGTCATCTACTGGAATACTTAGAGCCAAGGTACTCTCTTCCATCACGCAAGTATTTTTCAGAGACCGCACTGCCAGAACTGTACAAAAAAGTGTGCGAACACATCTCAAAATGGAGCTCCTGCAGCTCTTCGTTCAATAAACTGTCTGTACACTTACAAAGTTCTCAATGCTTCCGTTAACATGTAGGGACCCTCACTATGCTACCGTTGAAGTTTGGTGATATTTTGAGCCTTTTTAGTAGTATAAATAGTGATTTGTTTTTACTTTCCCTGTGTCCCGAATACTAGCTAGCGTTGTAAGCTAACCAGCGGTCCGCGCTAGCTTCGTTGAAGCTCCAAACACATTGGATTAGCGTGAAAACATGTCCCAGAGAACGACAGAGTGGGTACACATCAGTTATTAACCCTGGGAAATCTAGGTTCTGTGAAATAGCCCTCTGTTACTTTAGAGTGGTTGTTGTGTCCTGAACACTGACCTGAACATGGCTGCTATCAGAGTCCCAGTCTGCTGCTTGTCTTCTGGGGACCTCGTTGCTCCGCTGCTCCGGGTTCTGGTTGTCCTCCTCCATTCCTCTCTGGTCCTGAAATCCAGCAGAGCTCCACTGGGGCTGCTGGACTCACTCTGGATTCTGTTCAGTACAAATCCAAGCAGCAGAGATATTCAGGAGCTGCTGTCTCCTCTCGTTCTCCTCACATCCACACACAACTACAACAACAGTCTGAACACTCAAAGCAGCGGCTGAGAAACGGTTCCATTTCCTTCCTAGCTACAACATGAACTCAGAGTAGTTTGGAGAAAACAGCATTATATTAAACTGGGAATGAATCTAAAGGTAAAAACAAACACTACCACAACACTGGTTAACAAACACAACTTGGGCCGTTTCCCCTCACAGTGCTACGGTGGCTGAGACGGTTCAACACAAACACAAAAGATACAACACAAAAGATACAACACAAAAGATACAACACAAACACAAAAGATACAACACAAACACAAACACAAAAGATACAACACAAACACAAAAGATACAACACTAATGATTCTTGTATGTTTGAGAAGTAGACTAAGTGAAACATGGTTCCTGGTTAATTCTGATTACTGTCACTATGTGATTGTCACAAATAAGTAATGTTCAATATCTTTGTATTTTCATATGTATGTATACTCTGCCATTTAGGCTACGAAGTGTGTGTGTGTGTGTGTGTGTGTGTGTGTGTGTGTGTCTATTTGTAGGGTAAGACTGAGGACATAGACTGTACCAATGCTAACATCCAGTCTATGAACAAACCCTTTTACATGGCTTTAAATACAGTGGAAATATTCAGTCCACCGTCTGAGTTTTATTGATTGACTTATTTTATGTTCCAGTAGTAAGCAGGAAGTAAGGTCATGGTTCAAATTCTGGGTGTATTTCATTCAGACCAACCGTGTATGACCGTGAACATAGACCGTGTATGACCGTGAACATACGTGAACATAGACCGTGTATGACCGTGAACATAGACTGTGTATGACCGTGAACATACGTGACACATAGACTGTGTATGACCGTGAACATAGACCGTGTATGACCGTGAACATAGACCGTGTATGACCGTGAACATACGTGAACATAGACCGTGTATGACCGTGAACATAGACCGTGTATGACCGTGAACATAGACCGTGTATGACCGTGAACATACGTGAACATACGTGAACATAGACTGTGTATGACCGTGAACATAGACCGTGTATGACCGTGTATGACCGTGAACATAGACCGTGTATGACCGTGAACATAGACCGTGTATGACCGTGAACATAGACCGTGAACATAGACCGTGTATGACCGTGAACATAGACCGTGTATGACCGTGTACGACCGTGAACATAGACCGTATGACCGTGATGACCGTGAACATAGACCGTGTATGTGTGTATGGATGACATATTACGCCCCTAACACTGGAATAGGCAGCATGTTGAAGGGAACACAATTAGCATTCACTTTAAACATCTGTTTACCGTAACCATAATCACACACACACACTTTCCAAACCAACCGTATGGAGGGAATTTTCCGCTGGGAGACAACTAACGAAGGAACGTTTCCCTCCAAAACAAACGGGGGTCCCGGTTCAGGCGGGTTAGGGTCGATGCAACAAAACATGAATATCAGCTACTAGCTAGCCTGCTACATTACATTACATTACATGTCATTTAGCTGACGCTTTTATCCAAAGAGACTTCCAATGAAGTACTTTCAACCCTGGAGGTGAAGACTCCAGACAACAAGTAGTAAGAGCAAGTACATTAGCTTTAAATAAGCTAAACCACAAAGAGCCATATGAAAGAGCTTAGCTAGCTTCTGCTCAGCTCCGTTAGCATTAAGCAGCCGAATGGGAAGCTAACGCATGCGCAGCTCTGTCTTCTATTCTCTGTGACTGCCGTGTAAAAGAGCAGTTCTTAAAGTGTTTACCTGAGTGTGTGCGGGTTTACCTGGAGCTCTGTCTTCTTAAAACTCACTAATAACAAACAACACAGCTATCCCACCGCCGGACACACATCACAGTGAAGACACCACACTTCCTGTTTCCTCCCAGTCAGGGTTTTTCAGAATAAAAGTTTAAAATGAAAGAACGCTGCCGCCCGGAGGTCAGGAGGGGGAAACAACAGATACACATTCAGTTAATGAATCAGTTAGTGGTGGCCTGGAACTGAGTACATTTACTCAAGTACTGGACTTAACTCGAGGTACTTGTACTTTACTTGAGTATTAAATAATGTACAGCACTTAAATAATTAAAACAAAACACCAGACTCCATTTAAATAAAATAGCAATTTAATGATTATTAAACACACTTCATGTATAGTCGATAGAAAAAGAAAAAATATATATCAAAAAGCTGTCTTGGTTCATCTTTCCACTGTTCCAACAATCACCACTCTGGTTTGGTTGAAATAAACCCTTAATTCACCCATTTACATGTGGAGATATGCTGGCTCTATACACGCTAAAAGTCCTGATTATTTACATGGAGTCTGGTGGAGATATGCTGGCTCTATACACGCTAAAAGTCCTGATTATTTACATGGAGTCTGGTGGAGATATGCTGGCTCTATACACGCTAAAAGTCCTGATTATTTACATGGAGTCTGGTGGAGATATGCTGGCTCTATACACGCTAAAAAGTCCTGATTATTTACATGGAGTCTGGTGGAGATATGCTGGCTCTATACACGCTAAAAGTCCTGATTATTTACATGGAGTCTGGTGGAGATATGCTGGCTCTATACACGCTAAAAAGTCCTGATTATTTACATGGAGTCTGGTGGAGATATGCTGGCTCTATACACGCTAAAAGTCCTGATTATTTACATGGAGTCTGGTGGAAATATGCTGGCTCTATACACGCTAAAAGTCCTGATTATTTACATGGAGTCTGGTGGAGATATGCTGGCTCTATACACGCTAAAAGTCCTGATTATTTACATGGAGTCTGGTGTAGTTTGGTGATGGTGATTTCGGGGCTGTTTCATGTTAAACTAAAAGGATCTTCCTCTTTAACTAAAAGCTCTATCTCTGTAGGTAATGTTGTCAGACTCTTAGAATAATAATCTGACTCTGTCAGCACTTTTAGTGGATGGAAACGTTTTCTTATCAAGGAGTTTAAACACAGAAACGGCAGGAAGGAGAAATCCACCAACTCAAGTCCCAAATAATCAGCATGAGGCCTCGTTTTATTTCATTTATTCTGTTCAGAGAACTGAAGAGGTCCAGAAATCCCTGCAGGGCTGCTGCTACGTCCAGGACCGAGCACAAGCTTCTTTGCATGAGTAAGCATTCATTTGTTTCAAATTTCAAGAAGTTTAAAATGAAATAATTGACATTACAGATGAATAAATCAGCTGTTTTCTATTTGACTTGGTCTGTTCCCTGCTGCTCCATCATTCTTTAGTGTTGGCTGGAAGACATCATCATCAGAGTCTTTACTTTCAGTCTGAACACACCTCAACAGATTTAAAACCACATTCAGTCACAGGAAATACAAACAGTCAATATGAAATGTCACACAAAGATTATTAAATGAAAAGTCTACAAAGGAAGATAATATGATGGTATCTGAATAACTTCAGAGCATACAATTAAAAATGGCCAACTTCCAGTTGGGTGGAGCTAATGAAAGCAAATTAGAAATATGTCTGTAACAATGAGAGCAATGTGTGTACCAATGTACGTGAATATCAGAGCAGCTGTGTCCAAATGAAGGCCTTCCACCCATTACAGGGCACTAAACACGAATTAACCAACTCTCTCCAGTCTCGTATTGCTCACAGGTTTTCATGGTTTTGAGTTTGTGAGTATTTTATGGGATGTCACAAATGGGGTCAAAGGCTAAAACTCATTAGGGGGTGCTATAGAGACACCATGCCACGCCCAAGCCCAAATGTGATATCAGATTGAAATATTAAAGCAGTGTTTCCTATGCATAGGTTCTACTTGGACACACAACCCAGGTAGATAAAATCTATATTACATTTTTTTTCTCCAAACAACGGTGTATTTTTTACAACACACACAGACCAGCTGCCTCCAGCCCCTTGTGAAGTCTTGTGCCGTGTGCATGACAGCGTTAATGTTACACTTCAGGCTCGGAGGCTATCGTTAGTAGCATGCTGCTGGTGGGATTAACTGTAGTAATAAAACCGTAGAAACACCACGACCACACCGCTGTGAAAGCTGCCCCAACATCATTTATCAGAGTCTGGTTGTCACAATATCATCAACAGATTCCCCCATGTCTCACATGACACTATCAACTAGAATAAATCAGTGTTAGTACCCCTCTCAGATGACCCATGGGATGTTGGAGCTCAGGACACTTCCCTCCACCTTCACACAGGCAACATCAAGTACCTAGGGAGTCAGATTTCCCCCAAGCTGTCAGAGCTCTTCACCCTCAACTATTCTCCCCTCCTCAGGAAAATCAAAGACGAATACGCTGGTCTAAACACCCACTCACACTCATCGGAAGAACAGCTGCAGTCAAAATGAAAACCCTACCCCAGATTAACTACCTTTTCTCTATGATCCCCATCACTCCTACAGACACATGGTTCCCAGAATATCACTCTCAACACCACAAAATAAAAAATCACATGGTGGGCTGGAGGCAACAAACTTCCATCACTACTTCCTGTCAAATCAATTACAGTACTCGGTTAAATGGATCAATATACACAAGCACAATTACCCATGGCTGGAACTGGAACAAAACCAATGTACAAACATCCCAATAGCAGATCTGCCCTTCCTCTCACAATCAATCAAGGAATCCAACTTCTGCCAACGCATCACCATCTATTCAACACTGACAGCCTGGTGGAAAACCAACCAAATCACAAAATCATCACTAGAATTAAACAAGTTCACCCCACTCTGTGTTCATGTTACAGAACAAACCTTTTTACTTCTCCATATGGGCACAAACAGGAATCACGCACCTTCACCACCTATTTGAGAACAACCATTTCATGTCATTTAACACATTCACACAGACATATGGGGTTGGGAGAGAACAATTCCTTCAATATCAACAACTCAGACTTAAAATTAAAGATAACTCCGGACTTACCGACAACACATTACAACCTTCTCAGCTTACAGAAGAACTAATGAAAATTAATAACTTCAAAAAACTAACCTCCTAGCTATATACAATGATTACCAACCTAAATACAACAATAACACTCCCAACAACCAAGTGGGAAAGTGATCTGGCCTTCTCTCCCAACCCCTGATTACTGGGAACAAATCTGTAAAAATACCTTTTCCATGACCGCTAACACAAACCCTGCAGCTTATACAATATAAAGTAATTCACAGAACTCACATCACCCAAAGGAAAATGTTCAAAATGGGCCTAGCAAACACAGGTATCTGTTCACAATGCACTTTATGTAGCACAGACGACTATCTGCACGCCATGTGGCTCTGTCAACCAGTTCACTCTTTCTGGATCACGGTCACTGAGACACTGTCCACTACCCTGAGCTACAGCATCCCAGCATCTCCAAAACTGTCTCCTTGGTGACCTCTCCGAAATCCACATCCCGCTAAAATTCAGGAATCCGTTGCTCATTTCTCTAGCTGTCACTAAGAAAGTAGTCCTCCAAAACTGGAACTCAAGGAACTCTTACCACATCAATGACTGGACAAATGTAATCTCAGAATACATTTCAACGGAAAAACACAATGCACACAGAAGGAAGCAAATGTCAGCCTCTGAAGACACCTGGTCCCCATTTCTAACATTTCTAAATTCATCAAAAACATAACTACAAGCCGTGTACATTACCAGACATATACCTCCCTCCTCCAGTCTGTAATACCCTGCCCTCCCTTTTCCTTTTACATTATCCTTTTGTTTTTGGCCTCTGCAGTTACCACTTTACTCATAGGCACACACTACCCACACTCATGCATAACATGTTTTTCCAACTCCTTTTAACACCCTAACTGTGACCACTCAATGTGAATCACAGATCATTCTACCAATCACTAATAATACGTCCTTGTGTTTGTCAACTGTCCTGTCCCGTCTCACTTCCCTGTGTCATCTGTCTGTCTGTCACCTTGGCGTCCCTGTCCGTGGCAGTCTCCTCCGCTCCATATCTTTATAACGGAGCTAACCTGAGCTGACTGGAGCTAACTGCTAATCAGAGCTAACGGTTGCTAACAGAGCCTTCAGGTCTCCGTGCCTGTATCCATTAACTGTATTTATGGACTTGAGAACGAGTAAAACCTTTAATTCTATTAAATTGGCTGTAACGTTACAAGTTTTAAACTATAACTCAGAGTTGTTTGAATGACAAAAATCTCAAATAATAAACGTGTTCGTGTTGCTCACAAACTCCAAGATGATTGACTTCCTGTCAGGCGATAAAAAACATTCAATTATTTTTATACGTTTCTAAAGATGAGAACTATGTTCGTGAATGTCAAATAACCTTTATCCGAACCATGTCGTGTATTAGGGGACGTTAGGGGAGACCACTGCAGAACTTTGCAATTTTCACCAGGTCTGACGTGACAATTTAAGTGAGTTTATCTATCTATCCTTCATTGATATTCAAGCCAGCAATGCATGAGTAGCATCAGCCTTTCAGCATCCAACATTCACAACTCAATGTTTTCAGAAATTGCAATCTCTAGCTTCCTTTACTTATTCATTCAACAGAAATAAGTAGGGGTGTAACGATACACATATTGGTATTGGTATTGTTTGTTACGAGGCTTTCGATTAACAGACGTAACAGGCAACGTGTTGTCTGCCCCTCCCACTGCCTAAGAAAGGCAGTGGGAAAGGCATTGCTACTCCAGTCAGGCATGCTATGCTATGTTGCAATATGGCTAGTAACGTTAATGCGACTATTACCAGACCAGAATTAGAAGATCCTCCAAATACCAACAGGTCTGGCGTTTGGAGCCACTTTGGTTTCCCTGTAAGTTATGAGGGTGATGGCAAGAGAGTGGTGGATAAAAACAACAACGGTATGTCACATCTGCTACACGAGAATAGGCTCCACCAGTGGGAATACTACAAACATGTCAACTCATTTACACCGACATCACCTCAGTGTGTCAATAACTGAAACTAGACTAAAACAAGAAGAACTGTCCCCGCAGCATTTAACACTGTGGCAATTGGTACATTTATAGCTGCGGATATGAGACCCTACTCTGTAGTGGAAAACGCAGGTTTTACGAACATGGTTAAAGTAATTGAGCCCTGTTACACTATTCCTTCACAAGCCCATTTCAGCCAGACCGTAATTCCTGTGTTGTACAAAAGACAAAAGCCCAAATAGAGAACCAATTGTCAAAAGCACCAGCTGTTGCTCTGACAGCAGACGGCTAATCCTTCAAAGGAAATGAGAGTAATATGTAGTCGTAGCCACAGTAACATTCATGCAGCAGGAAACAGCTTGGCTCTGAAAACATGTTCACAAGGCAGTGTGAATGCGCTGGTGTTTTTTAAGGCTACCACTCTCAGAAAAAGTTTTACCACATTGATCACACCAGTACATTTTTTCTCCAGTGTGTATGTGTTGATGTCTTTTTAGGTGACTCTGTCGTGTGAAAGCTGCCCCACATTGATCACAGCTGTACGGCTTCTCTCCAGTGTGAATGCGTTGATGTCTGTTTAGGTGACTCGGTCGTGCAAAAGCTGCCCCACATTGATCACAGCTGTGTAGATTCTCTCCAGTATGAAGGCGTTGATGGTTTTTTAGGTAACTGTATCGTGTGAAAGCTGCCTCACATTGCTCACAGCTGTGTAGATTCTCTCCAGTATGAATGCGTTGATGTTTTTTTAGGTAACTGTATCGTGTGAAAGCTGCCTCACATTGATCACAGCTGTACGGCTTCTCTCCAGTGTGAATGCGTTGATGTATTTTTAGGTAACCCTTTAGTGTGAAAGCTGCCCCACACTGATCACAGCTGTACGGCTTCTTTCCAGTGTGAATGCATTGATGTCTTTTTAGGTGACTCAGTCGTGTGAAAGCTGCCTCACATTGATCACAGCTGTATGGCTTCTCTCCAGTGTGAATCAGTTGATGTCTTTTCAGATGACTCTGGTGTGTGAACGCTGACACACATTGATCACAGCTGTACGGTTTGTCTCCAGTGTGAATCAGTTGATGACTTTTTAGGTTACTCTGTCGTTTGAAAGCTGCCCCACATTGATCACAGCTGTAAGGCTTCTCTCCTGTGTGAATGCGTTGATGTTTTTTTAGGTCACTCTGTCGTTTGAAAGCTGACCCACATTGATCACATCTGTACGGCTTCTCTCCAGTGTGAATCAGCTGATGTCTTTTTAGGTGACTCGGTCGTGTGAAAGCTGCCTCACATTGATCACAGCTGTGTAGATTATCTCCAGTGTGAATGCGTTGATGGTTTTTTAGGTCACTCTGTCGTGTGAAAGCTGACTCACATTGATCACAGCTGTGTAGATTCTCTCCAGTGTGAATGCGCTGATGGTTTTTTAGGGTACTCTGTTGTGTGAAAGCTGCCCCACATTGATCACAGCTATACGGCTTCTCTCCAGTGTGAATGCGTTGATGTCTTTTTAGATGACTCAGTCGTGCGAAAGCTGCCCAACATTGATCACAGCTGTGTAGATTCTCTCCAGTGTGAATGCGTTGATGGTTTTTTAGGGTACTCCGTTGTGTGAAAGCTGCCCCACATTGATCACAGCTGTACGGCTTCTCTCCAGTGTGAATGCGTTGATGGTTTTTTAGGGTACTCTGTAGTGTGAAGGCTGCCCCACAATGATCACAGCTGCATGGCTTCTCTCCAATGTGAATGCGTTGATGATTTTTTAGGGTACTCTGTTGTGTGAAAGCTGCCCCACATTGATTACAACTGTACGGCTTCTCTCCAGTGTGAATGCGTTGATGTCTTTTTAGGTGACTCGGTCGTGCGAAAACTGCCCAACATTGATCACAGCTGTGTAGATTCTCTCCAGTGTGAATGCGCTGATGGTTTTTTAGGGTACTCTGTTGTGTGAAAGCTGCCCCACATTGATCACAGCTGTACGGCTTCTCTCCAGTGTGAATGCGTTGATGTTTTTTTAGGGTACTCTGTAGTGTGAAAGTTGCCCCACAATGATCACAGCTGCACGGCTTCTCTTCAATGTGAATGCATTGATGGTTTTTTAGGGTACTCTGTCGTGTGAAAGCTGCCCCACATTGATCACAGCGGTGTAGATTCTCTCCAGTGTGAACTCTCTGAATCTTTAAATATCCAGATGATGTGAAGGATTTGTCACAGTGCTGAGAGTGGTGACGTTTGGGTCCCTCTCCTCCTCTCCATTTCTATACCAAAAGACAAACAGAGAGAAAGAGTTAGTGAACAACCTTTAAACTCTGGATTTGCTCTTGCTCACAATTTTACAATTTTACTCTTCATACAATAATTGCGCTGAAGCCTATTGGAAGAGAAGAAGAGCGGGAGTCTAGAAGCCACCGAGCAGGAGCTTGAGGAACACGTCAAGAATCAGCTAACCGACCAAGAAAAGAACATCTTGCTTGGGTCGCCAGGGCATGTGCCTCATCCTGTTGAGTCAGCCCTCGAATATGACACGACACCACCCAATGGACTTAAGTCAAGATAGTGATAGACAGGGCAAGGTCTGCCTCTGCACCAGGTCCCTCACGATTTAATTTTTAAATGACTTTATTGGGGGGGCATTTTCTGCCTTTATTTTGGTAGGACAGCTCTCACAGAGTTCAGGGTTTCACCCTCAGCCAATAACAAAGCGCCTTTTAGTCATGTGTTTCACTCGTCAGTTTGGGGCTTCAACCTCAGCCAATGACAAAGCGCCTTTTAGTCACATGTTTCACTCGTCGTGGAAGCGTGGTAGTTCGGAAATAAATCAAATGGATACTGATGAAAACCCAGGTACTAGTGATGAGAATCAGCCAACCACTCTGTCTCAAACCGAACTCGTTGCGAAAAAAGGCTTGCATTCGGTGGTGTGGAAGTATTTTGGATTCAAGGGAGACGACAAGGGTCAGTCTGATGTAATTTGCAAAGGCATGCTTTGCCCTCGTTGCAGCTCCATAAGGAAACACCACAAATCTTAACCAGCACTTCACACGTCACCACAAAGTGTGCTAAGAAATCATTCTGTTTTTGATACTGTACTTAAATTGGCAATTGAAACTCAATTTCTCTAGAGACTGAAGCTGTAGCTGCAGCATGTTGATTGACATTTTTTAATTATATAAAATATATATATATATATATATATAATATAAAAATGTGGGAGAAGTTCGGAGAAGAAATGGAGAAGGACTTTCGGTCGGCACCAAGGTGCTTCTGGAAAACCGTTCGTCACCTCAGGAGGAGGAAGCGGTGAACCATCCAAGCTGTGTACAGTAAGGATGGGACGCTGTGGACCTCAACTGAGGAGGTAATAGGGCGGTGGAAGGAACACTTTGAGGAACTCCTAAATCTGACAAATACGCCCTCTATGGTAGAGGCAGAGCTGGAGGATGATGGGGGATTGTCGTCAATTTCCCTGGTGGAAGTTGCTGAGGTAGTTAAACAACTCCACAGTGGCAAAGCCCCAGGAATTGATGAGATCCATCCAGAAATGCTGAAAGCTCTGGGTGTGGAGGGGCTGTCTTGGTTGACACGTCTCTTCAACATTGCGTGGAAGTTTGGGACAGTACCTAAGGAGTGGCAGACAGGGATGGTGGTTCCCCTGTTCAAAAAGGGGGACCAGAGGGTGTGTGCCATTTACAGGAGTATCACACTTCTCAGCCTCCCTGGTAGAGTGTACTCCAAGGTGCTGGAAAGGAGGGTTCGGCCGATAGTCAAACCTCGGGTTGAAGAGAAACAATCCGGATTCCGTCTTGGTCGTGGAACAACGGACCAGTTCTTCACTCTTGCAAGGATCCTGGAGGGAGCCTGGGAGTATGCCCAACCGGTCTACATGTGCTTTGTGGATCTGGGGAAGGCGTATGACCGGGTCCCCCGGGAGATACTGTGGGAGGTGCTGCGGGAGTATGGGTTGAGGGGGGTCCCTTCTCAGGGATCTCAGAATTGTGATATTTTTCCCCGAATCGTGTAGGCCTACCTACAAGGTTTATAAGAACTGCCTCATAGTGCTGAAGCTACTCTGGAGGCTGATGAGGGTAGCATGGAAGACCCAGAACATCCCCTCAGAATGGAGCCGAGCAGTGACAACCTTCATCCCAAAAGAACAAAATTCCTGTAACATCAACCAGTTTAGAGGCATTGCACTTCTAAACGTGGAAGGGCCAAGCGTTTAACCAACTACCCCCTGAACAACTGTTACATTGACACCAGTTGCCAGAAGGCAGGCGTCCCAGGGTTCCCCGGTTGTGTGGAACAATCAACCATGATCTGGGAGCAGATTCAGATAGCCAAGCGGAAAAAACAAGTAGTTTGGTTGGACCTGGAGAATGCCTATGGTTGCGTTCCCCATCAGCTAATCACGTTTGCCCTGGAATTCTTTCATATACCACCCAGCATTTGGAACTTCATTTCCAATTACTTCAGCAGCTTCACCATTTGTTACACAACACAGGATGCAATGACAGGCTGGCACTACTTGGAGAAAGGCATTGCAATGGGTTGCTCAGTCTCTCACATCCTCTTCACAGCAGTCTTTGAAATCATTCTCATCGGTGGGAGACAGATGGTCCGAGAGGTGAAAGGACAGTCAGGCCAATGACTGCCAGCCCTGCAGTTACATGGATGATGTAACCACCGTTCATGGTACAGCAGCCTGTACCATGATGACGAGGAACTAATGAAGAGGTTTGAAGAACTCCTTAGTTGGGCCAGGATGAAGATAAAATCTATTAAGTCCCTGAGTCTCTCCATACGCAAAGGAGCCAGAAATGCTCACATCTCTTTCACAGTGAACAGTGAGAAAATCCCTGGCAGAACAACCTGTCCGGAGCCTTGGGAAACTGTATACAGCCGACTTGTCAGATAAGCATATGGCTAATACAGTAATGTTACAACTCACCGAAGGTCTGACTCGGATTGACAAGAGCCATCTTCCGGGTAAATTCAAGGTCTGGTGCTACCAATTCACCTTATATAGGCGGCTAATGAAGCCTCTCAAGATGTGTGAGATCACCACCTCCACTTTGCAGAAGATGGACTCAAAAGCCAACAACTACATCAGAAAGTGGCTGGGCTTACCCCAGAGCCTCTCCAGCGTTGGTCTGTTTGGGAGGAATGCACTTCAACTGCCACTGAAGTCAATCCTGTTGGGCTACAGCCAGGAGAAGGCGAGGCTTGTCCTAGAGCTGAGGGACTCGTTGGACCCATCTGTGCAGAACACCAAAGCCCCAGTCCGAACAGGTCGCAAGTGGAGGGCAGAACTAGCAGTCGACCAGGCTATCAGCAGGTTGAAACACCAATAGATTGATGGCAGGACACAGTCAGGGAGAACTGGCCTGGGGTGGAGGACTGCTCCGAAGATATGGTCCAAAGCCACAAGGAAGGCGAGGGAAGACCTAGTGATTTCCGAAGTGGTCAGGACAGAGTACAAGAACTATCAGATCAAAGCCCTTAGCCAATGCCAGCAAGGATGTTGGACGACCTGGGAAGGAGTAATAAGCAGGACCATAGGTTGGGCCGACATGTGGAAGATCCCCCAAGCCAGGCTGAGTTTCCTCATAAGGTACACCTATGACACCCTCACAAGCCATAGCAACCTCTGTCTGTGGTATGGTTCAGAGGAGAGCTGCCAACTCTGCAATGCCCCAAATGCGAGCCTGCAACACATCCTGTCAAGCTGCAAAACAGCACTGACTCAGGGTCGGTACAGGTAGCACCATGACTGAGTCCTGCGGAAGCTGGCAGAGATCCTGGAGGTACGCAGAGCGGAAACAGCCAGGGAGCGTCTATCACCGACACAAGGCGGCCAATCCACTTCGTCAGAGAGGGAGGAGGGGCCCTTAACATCACGCAGCCACAGAAATCAGCCCTGGCAGACAGTTGTGAGTGGAACCTCAGAGTGGACCTCGATCGATAATGAAGTTATTCTAACAACTATTGCAATGTCGAGAGACATTTATATATAAATCCTAAAAGACATTTGTGAAACCCTCTGTGTGTATTCATTTTAATATTGAGATTATATTTCTGGGACTCTTCAGTCTGGAGTAACCTCTTTCATTCACTCACCTCCTCCTCCTCCTCCTCCTTCTTCCTCTTGCTCCCTCGCTCCTCTGAGTCTCCCGAGGCCTCACTGACAACTTTCCTCTTGCCCTCCTTCTTTTTCTCCTCCTTCTCCTTGTGTTTCTGCATGTACTCGGTGATAAGGTCGGGGCAGTCCAGGTTGTCTTGCGGCTCCCATGTGTTATCCTCACTGGAAAGGTGAGTGTAGACAGAAGCAAAATCTCCTCAGGCTTTGTTTTTAGGCAATACATTCTATATATAACAAATTGCTAATTCGTATTATTCCTTTTTTCTATTGCCATTTTGTAAGGTTATTTGCGGGTCTGCAACTCATATATACATATACATCATACTAGAGCTGTAAATCTTCCTCTATAATACCATTCGAATTCCATTTGATTTTCTTTTTAAAAGTCGAATAATATTCAAATATTTAATGCTCAATTGCAGACTGCAAAATAATATGTACTACTTAGGCGTATGCATTGTCAATGCCATTACAAGCATGTGGTTGTTGTTACATGTTCTGTCCACTAGAGGGGCTTCTAACATCAGCCTGGCCTTGAAGGGACGTGTAGACAACTTTGTTTACATTCATTTTCCACCACGAGCTACTATTTTAGTGATTTATAAGCAACCTCCTTCTTGCAGATTGTCTCGTTACTGAGAATACAGCTGTTAGAAGGTAATATATGAAGTAGAAGCTAACCGACAGCTGTAGGGCAGTTAACAAACCTAAGCTTTCTCCATGAATCTCCTAGCTAAGCTACCGTTACTATACCTCACGACGCAGTTAGAAGACGGAATTTAAAACAAAAATCCAGAAAATCCAGTGTATGATTTTTAAATAATTAATTAGCATTTTATACCAACCAGTAAGAATATATATTACATATATATTATACATATATATACATACACATATACATACATACATACATACACATATACATACATACATACACATACACATATATATATATATATATATATATATATACACACACATATATACACATACTTACTCTGAGAACCCCTTCCATTTCAGCAGAAACTCTACTCTTCCCTTCACCACTCTGCGGTCCAAAACCTTCTCCACCACATACTCTTCCTCTTCCTCCTCCTTCACTGCTGCAGCTGCAGGTGCTACAGGCTCCTCCTCTTCCTCCTCCTCCTTCACTGCAGCTGCAGGTGCTGCAGGATGCTCCTCCTCCTTTTCCTCCTCCTTCACTGCAGCTGCAGCAGGTCTTACAGGCTCCCCCTCCCTCTCCTCCTCTTCCTCCTCCTTCACTGCAGCTGCAGCAGGTCTTACAGGCTCCCCCTCCCTCTCCTCCTCTTCCTCCTCCTTCACTGCTGCAGCTGCAGGAGGTGCTGCAGGATGCTCCTCCTCGGCCTTCGTGCCCTTCTTTCCTGCTACGGTCGCCAGCTTGACGTCTGCTGAGGGCTCCTTTGGTAGACCCAAGGGGGAAACATGCAGAGATAATGATACAAGGGTTAGAAGAACTAATGGGAGGTGGGAGTGACTTATAGTTTACCATGTTTTACTATATTAAAATGTTCTGTTTGAATGGAGAAAATGCAAGGGCTGATGAGGTGACCATCCATAGGACTTCAGAGTGGGAAGTATCTCCTGCATTAAAACTGAAACAACTACTCAAATGTAAGCCACAGAATTCATTAACTGGAGCTACAAGCTATATGCCCAGTAACCTAAATTACCAGAAAATCACCAGATGTTTCTCACCTTGCAAAACTCAGTTCGTTTCTGGAAACAACAAACTTTGAGCTAGTGAGCTACACGCTGAAAATGGCAAACCTTTTGATCATGCAACAAGGCAGGCCTGGTTGGTTCTTTCAGGGAATAATTGACCCAAACAACAACCACATGCTTATAGTGGCAGTGTTTGCTTTAGGTTTTTTTTTTAGCAGTGGGGGCAGGTCCGAAAATCACCAGTTAACTTAATTTAAATTTGCAAGACCAGGCTTAAATGAACTGACATCATAAGTTATACGACTTACAGTTCTCAAGGACGTACACACACCATCTCAACTGGCTAGTTATCCTCGTGTGTCCGCGCTAATCTCCAACATGCACTCTAACAATGCAGACCTATTTCTGATACCGTGGGGGGCAGAAATGTTGCCATGGGGGGCCGCCACGGTCAAGTCAACATAGAGGAAACACTGTAGTGGCATTGACAATGAATTAGCCTGAGTAGTGTAGCACATATTAAAAATAGAGGTAGACGTTCGGTCCAGGTGCTGGTTCTGGGTTTATCACCTGGTTCACTCAGGTGAGTCAGCCAGAACACCACTTAAGACCAAATATTCCAGAGTAGGAAATGAAGGGCTGATAAATGGTTCCTTTTCTGTTTATTTCTTCCTCTTTCGTGTGTGTGTGTGTGTGTGTGTGTGTGTGTGTGTGTCAGTGTGGTTTCTATAAAGAGAGAAACAAAATGCAAATGAATAAAGGAAACATATGTATACACTAGTTCCTCCTTAAGCAGTAATATACATTACCAAACGTAATATAAACAATAGTCAGAATAGAGCTATATATCTCTTAAACTCCAATAATGTAAGTAAAGAAAAAAGATTCAAACTCTTATTATATGGGATTCTCAGAGATTTTCTCCTATCTGTGAAGTTACCGCTAACGTAGACAGCACTTCCTGTTATCTATGATACGCTTTAAAGCCTCCAACTAACTAAACGGCCGGATGCTTTTATTGTGAAAACCCCCGGACCGGATGCTTTTATTGTGAAAACCCCCGGACCGGATGCTTTTATTGTGAAAACCCCGGACCGGATGCTATGTTCCGTTCTAGCTAGCAAAGCCTCGATAGCAGCTCGTTACAGATAACTATATTTAACACCACTTACTTCTTATTTTACTTAACCACAAAGTACTGAACAATTCTTACAACAAGTAGTAAAAGTTTAAACACAATGTTACATATTTTCACCCGACGTACTGAGTCGGGTGAGCCGAAGGCGGTAAACTAGCATGTACGAACGTGGATATAATTAGCACAACGGTCGCGTAGCGACCCCTTAAACTCCTGACTCTCATACACATCAAACATCAGAAATAACAGCTGCTTTAACAAAGAAATACAATATCAAATATTCCCTTGATGAGTGACCTGTATCTAGGCTATGAATAGTTGGGCTACGTGTTATATAAATCTTTACTTAAGAATAGATGTTAATACAAAATAAACCCTAGATTGATGTCTTATCTTTAGCATTATGAGGTACCTCCCCCGCCGTTAGCGTAGCATCGTACCTGTAACCCAGCCAGCTACAAAGAACTGGGAAGCATCCAGACTTTAAAAGCTTTGAGATCAGCACCAGTATATGGGGGTACCCCGTTTACCACATAGTGGTACAGACCAGCACCAGTATATGGGGGTACCCCGTTTACCACATAGTGGTACAGACCAGCACCAGTATATGGGGGTACCCCGTTTACCACATAGTGGTACAGATCAGCACCAGTATATGGGGGTACCCCGTTTACCACATAGTGGTACAGACCAGCACCAGTATATGGGGATACCCCGTTTACCACATAGTGGTACAGATCAGCACCAGTATATGGGGATACCCCTGCTTACTACAGTGGTACAGACCAGCACCAGTATATGGGGGTACTTGTTTACCACATAGTGGTACAGACCAGCACCAGTATATGGGGGTACCCTGCTTCTACACATAGTGGTACAGACCAGCACCAGTATATGGGTACCCCACACACACATAGCAGTGGTACACAGACCAGCACCAGTATATGGGGGTACCCCAGCCACCACATAGTGGCAGATCAGCACCAGTATATGGGGGTATCCCGTTTACCACATAGTGGTACAGACTAGTACCAGTATATGGGGAGACTTCGTTTACCACATAGTGGTACAGACCAGCACCAGTATATGGGGATACCCCTGCTACCTACATAGTGGCCAGACCAGCACCAGTATATGGGGGTACCATCATGCATAGTGGTACAGACCAGCACCAGTATGGGGATACCTGCTACCACATAGTGGTACACCAGCACCAGTATATGGGATACCCTGCACTACATAGTGGTACAGACCAGCACCAGTATATGGGGATACCCTGCTACTACATAGTGGTACAGACCAGCACCAGTATATGGGGATACCCCGCTACTACATAGTGGTGCCAGACCAGCACCAGTATATGGGGATACCCCGTTTACCACATAGTGGTACAGATCGTGTGGACTGAAGTCGGGCAGACTCTGTGATTTAATGAGGTCCGTGAAAACGGAGGGAGAACGAATTAAGGGTTGGTATCCAATCCTGATATCTCCAACTTCTCCAATACTGCTCTTTGTGAGCAGCTACCAGATGCCCTACCTTGACCGATAACTGCACGACAACTTGTTGTTCAATAGAAAAATCCATAAATACAGTTCATTTAGTGTTGTGTATTTCAAACTGATTGAAACTATGAAACTTTCCGCTCGTCTACTACCGTTTAGGCTGTGCTTCCGCCGTCCGCCATGGCGTCGTCACATGGTTGTGGTCATGTGTTTGCAAAGGGTCTATACAGATAGAAGATTATTTAACCTAGATCCATATTTTTGTGAAATTCTGGATTATATATATCCCAATACCACAATGCCCATTTTGTGGATCTTTTGATCCATCTGTATATATTTTAACATATTGTTATATTATATAACATAACATGTTTATATATCCCTGGCCAAACCTCTGGTGATGGAGAATCCATACAGGAATAGCACTTAGAACCAGTGAAGGACTACATTTCATTTATTTAAGTCCATATTGTTCTCAACATCATTAAGAACTGAAATTGCTGGATTAATTAATACTTCCCAACAACCTAACCCAGTAGGTTTTCTGATTCTACTTATAAAACACACGTAGGGGTTGTTTTTATAGCTCCTAAAGCAATTCTTATAGCTTTGAATTGAATCCTCTCAAGTTTTCTTAAAGACGTTTTACATGCTGAACTATAAACTACACATCCATAGTCTATGGTGGATCTTATTAAAGCTTTATATATGTACTTTAGAGACTGCTTATCTGCTCCCCAACACTGTCCAGTGATCATGCTCCTTTGATTTAGAACCATTTTACATTTGGTTTCAACATGCTCTATATGATGTTTCCATGTAAGTCTTTCATCCAACCACATCCCCAAATATTTAAATTTCTTCTCTCTTTCAAGTAATTGATTGTACATCATAACTTTATGCCAGCAATCTATTTAAGCTTAAGCAATTTAGCTTTTCTGCATTTACAAGCATTTTCAGCCGGAAATGCGTCTCTACTTACTTTTCCCTTCCTGTCCAATAAAACCATGTATCTCCAGATGTGTGTTGATGTTGAATGTTTGTGATAAACTGAAGGATGATATGGAGTCATAAGAGTGTCATAAAGAAGAATACACCTGTAAAAAAAGTATATTCAGTTTATTTAAAGAGGACAGAGCAAATTAATAAAATGAATGATCAGACATGAGTTAAAAATACCAGAATCAAAGCCAAAAGCTCACAAACTTCCCCCTGAATACAACCAGCTGTATATATACACACATACATACACACACGCAGATACCACATTGGCCGCTGCAGTTTGTTGGAATGATATGTTGACAGGGGGGCCTAACGAACATTGTGCTCCTCCTAATGCATGTGTGTCTATGGAGGCAGAAGGTCTATCCACAATTAAAGAAACCGTTCAGTAACACACAAACATTTTTACATTTCTAGCATCTTACTGAGGTATTACTAAAATAACAAATACTTTACCTGACACAAGCTAGCATTAGCTTAATTCAGTATCAGGACAGTCACTTAACTTATTGTTAGCTTAAAAGATGGATTAATGTTACTTTATGTGATATCAAATTCATCACTTTCGTGATAGTTACATATTGTAAAACATCTTTTTCATCTGTGAAATGTTATTCCATGTTGCTTTGTTTAGTATTTCTTTTACATGAACATCCAAAAGAGTACAAAAATCTTTTTCTGAGTCTTTAAGACCAGTTGTCTCAAGATGGCAGCGGCACAGACGCAGTTTAAACACAACTGTTCAAGTCATTTTTTAAGCAGCAGACATGTTCTGATTAAAGCTCCCCAGTTATGAAGATTTGCTTCTTTTCTTATTTTAAGGGACAATAAACTAAATATTTCAGCAATTTGACATTACCTTAGTAAACAGTGATGGGATTTTTTAAATTAAGAACAAATACTCCTTCGTTGCAGCATTAGTTAAATAGCGCTAGCAGTTTAACAGCCACCCTGAACTCAGGATCTTTTATTACAGGAATAAGAGCTAATTTCGAGTGGAATTAATCCCTTCAAAAGGGAGAAAGCGTAATATGTAGTGGTAGCCAGGATAACATCCACGCTGTTCAGAAGATAAAGTTACTGCTGGTCAGCCTTCAATGTGGAGAGAAGATCAGAATATAACAACTCAGCTATCAGGGCATGAGGAGGAGGCAGCAGGAAACAGATTGGCTCTGAAACATGTTCACAACGAGGCGGTGTGAATGAGCTGGTGTTTTTTAAGGTTACTACTGTGAGAAAAAGTTTCCCCACATTGATCACAGCTGTACGGTTTCTCTCCAGTGTGAATGCGTTGATGTGTTTTTAGGGTACTCTGTCGTGTAAAAGCTGCCCCACATTGATCACAACTGTACGGCTTCTCTCCAGTGTGAATGCGTTGATGTATTTTTAGGTCACTCTTTCGTTTGAAAGCTGCCCCACATTGATCACAGCAGTACGGCTTCTCTCCAGTGTGAATGTGTTGATGTCTTTTCAGGTGTCCCTGTTGTAC
Organism: Sander vitreus; assembly: GCF_031162955.1. Classification (NCBI taxonomy): domain Eukaryota; kingdom Metazoa; phylum Chordata; class Actinopteri; order Perciformes; family Percidae; genus Sander; species Sander vitreus. Next base: position 13,116 of record NW_027595431.1, on the reverse strand, counting down.
GAAAGCTGCCCCACATTGATCACAGCTATACGGCTTCTCTCCAGTATGAATGCGCTGATGTACTTTAAGGTCACTCTGTCGTGTGAAAGCTGCCCCACATTGATCACAGCTGTGTAGATTCTCTCCAGTGTGCATGCGTTGATGTAATTTAAAGTATCCCTGTTGTGTGAAAGCTGCCCCACATTGATCACAACTGTACGGCTTCTCTCCAGTGTGAATGCGTTGATGTATTTTTTAGGTTACTATGTCGTGTGAAAGCTGCCCCACATTGATCACAGCTGTGTAGATTCTCTCCGGTGTGAACTCTCTGATGAATCTTTAAATATCCAGATATTTTAAAGGATTTGTCACAGTGTTGACAGTGGTGACGTTTGGGTCCCTCTTCTCTTCTCTGTTTCTATAGCAACAGACAAACAGAGAGAAAGAGTTAGTGAACAACCTTCTTTAAACCCTGGACTTGCTCTCAATCACAGTTTTAACTCTTCATACAATAAGGGACTGTTTGGTATTTATGGAATGGACCACCGGAGTAAAATAGGGGAGGGTCATGTCTTTTTATTCTTTGTTCAGGGGGAGGGGGGGTCCCCAACTTTTGTATTCATTATAAATATTTGAAATAACACAAAACAACTGAATGGTGGTAGGTACTGCATCTGATTTCATATACTGATTGAGTAAAAATAATATTACCTGGCTGACGATGGGAGCAGAAGGACGCGAAAAATGAAAATTACTGTTGCACTAATCTGGACATCTTACCGTGCCAACGTTGCAATAAAGGTTTCCTAAATGCCATGTATATAAATTTGATGTCAGCTTACTAATTGATTGCGCATTTTGTGTAGATTTGGACTTTTATACGTTTATTCCACTTTGTTTAAACGGCGAAGTGGAGAGGCCTCGTTCACCTGTTCGGAGCTGGCTGGTGAATGTGACGCTCGTATCGGCCTTGCTGGATACACTGTGACCCTTTTTGTGGATCTACTGATCGCTGTGGATTACTTTTTTTCCGTGTCATTGGATTACAGCAAAATACGGATCTATTTTCTTTTATCTTTTATGGTGTGATTGCGCTTGGTTTCTGCGATTGGAGAGGCATCTCGAACGGACTGTAGGTCCAACACTCATTGTTCACTGTTACATTTTAGTTGAATTTAAGTGTCGGGACGTCCCGCCACCGTCTGTCTGTTGCGTTCCAAGACAGCCGTGCCTGGATTTCATAAGGGCGACTTGTTAGATTGTTACAATGTAATTCAAAATCTGCTTTAAAAATTAAACATACATGTTTATTTAGCATGTTTGTTGACATGTGCTCGTCCCCAAGTGGTAGGCCAGGTCTCAGCTGACACAATGAGTTTTTTGTTTTTTTTTGCCCTCCCCCCTGGCTCGAATGTCAAATTCTACCTATGCCTCTAGAGGGCACTTGCAAAGATTCTAGAGCAAATGTGATTTTTGGCACCAATGCGTAGGCTACTCTTCAAATATCTTTTCGGTCCCGGTGATTTGAAATTGTGCAAACGGCAGCCTTTTCAAGGCATTTGAGAAGGAAGGAGTGGTAGCATGCAAGCTCCCAAATTGACGCTTGTCTGTGAAATGGAGTTTTGGATAATGTTCAGCTTCGGCAGCTTTACCTATATGCTAAAATATACAATGACTGAGGAAGCCTAGTGCAGAGTCCATAGTAACCAGTTCGTGTGTTGAATGCCTCCTGTTAAAGTACCAGAATGGTCCACTTGTAAAAGCCTGGTCTAAGTAGAGGTGTCAATATTTTTGTGGACTGGTACTGTGGAGGGCAGAGCATTCTAAGAATATTGTTATTGTTATTTTTGTTAAGGTTATTGTTTGTTATAACCGTTCCCATTGACTGTATATAAAACACAGTTGATGGCCGTTCCATACGTAATTTTTGCTACAGTGAAATAAAAATAAAATGATACCACAGCCTTTTTGGGCTCTCACAAAACATTGTGTATTTCACGGTGGTCATTAGTCATGACCGAAAGAACAAGATCCAGGGTACAAGCGGCCAAAATGGGTTTCCTCAGGAGGGTGGCTGGCGTCTCCCTTAGAGAGAGGGTGAGAAGCTCAGTTATCCGTGAGGAGCTCGGAGTAGAGACGCTGCTCCTTCGCGTCGAAAGGAGCCAGTTGAGGTGGTTCGGGCATCTGGTAAGGATGCCCCCTGGGCGCCTCCCTAGGGAGGTGTTCCAGGCACGTCCAGCTGGGAGGAGGCCTCGGGGAAGACCCAGGACTAGGTGGAGGGACGTCCAGCTGGGAGGAGGCCTCGGGGGAGACCCAGGACTAGGTGGAGGGGACGTCCAGCTGCGAGAGGAGGCCTCGGGGAAGACCCAGGACTAGGTGGAGGGACGTCCAGCTGGGAGGAGGCCTCGGGGGAGACCCAGGACTAGGTGGAGAGATTATATCTCCAACCTGACCTGGGAACGCCTCGGGATCCCCCAGTCGGAGCTGGTTAATGTGGCCCGGGAAAGGGAAGTTTGGGGTCCCCTGCTGGAGCTGCTACCCCCGCGACCCAACCCCGGATAAGCGGATGAAGATGGATGGATGGATGTGGTCATTACATGCAGCATTACAGAATACTATGTTTAGATACTAATGAATCATCTCTCAACACATGAACATAAGAAAATATCTATTTTAATAAATTGAAAGTTCTACGGTCAACAATTTAAATACATGTCCGTCATTTCAGACAAAGTGACTGAAGAATACATGGGAGGTGCTTTTTGTACAAATGAACACTAAAACCTAAAATCAATGCTAACTGATTGAAACAAGTACTGTCAATGGAATGGATTTTTTTCAAGGCAATAGCATAGGTAGATAAAAGTAAAAGTAGAAGTAATCAACATTTCTTTCATTGTTTTTATGATTCTGCCATCCCTATATATTCTTTGAATGAACATGTCATCTCATTCATTCCTAAAATGCATTTTTAAACAACACTGAACCTGCTCTCATTTCCCTACACTTAAGTTGTGTGGTCTCTCGCTTTTCCTCACTGACCTGAAGCAGCTTGCCCTCACAGACACCTCTCCTGACTTGGTCTTGTCAGAAACTGAGAAATGGAAACATATCAGCGAGCGTAACGACATAACGTTAGCTTACGCGAGCATAACAACATAGCTTTAATACACAATTTTTATGACTGCCAGCCTGTTTATCTCAAAGAGAAGGAGCTCACATACATTTCAGTGCTAATATGATCAAATTATATTGTTTGATGTTACATTATGAACGTTAACGTTATTGCTATGTAACGCTACTGTCGCAGAACATCAGAATTGACGTTAACGTTAGGCTAACGGTAACATAGTACACTTACCTTCATAGTCATAAATATAGCTGGTTATGTACAGCTTAAATCCTTTTCCTTTTTGCTTAATGCCGTGGTTGAGTAGGCTTTAATAAGACAGTCCCTCCAGGATTTCACAGCCTTTTTTTTTAGATTGTTGCGGTCCGAAATGCCTAATTTTGCGGGAACATTTGAAAAAGTTGCGAGATGGTTTGTTTGTTGCAATGAAGTTGCAGAAGACGGAGAAAGTTGCAAAAAAAGTTACGATTTCTTTTTTTTTTATAGTTCTTTAAAAATTTAAATAAAAACTTGTTTTGGGGAGAATAAAACTATCCTGGGCTGAGTTTTCCTATGTAACCAAAAAGGCTCAGGATGCTGCAAATGTTGGTATAATATGAAAATGGCTGGTGGATTTATAATAATAATAATAATAATAATAATAATAATCATTTATTGGATGAATCAAATTTGAACATATGTGTCAGTGGCTTGTTGATCTTTACATTTTTAGTTAATTTCCTAACCTGGCCTGGGACATACATTCATACGGTTTGATAAAGTAATGTTACTTATTGGACTTTAACTTATCATTGCACTTACAATCTGCGGCTTTTCCTGCATCCACCGTGTGTGTTTGTGTGTGCGCGCGCATCAGTAGACAGCCGACAAGATTGAAACAGCAGACGCTGACTTTAGAGTGAAAAGACGTTACAGCGTACTTCGGTGTTAAAATGTCTACAGGTTGGCAGGACGGTCTGAAATGTTTTGCACCGTCTTTTGCTGTACGTAAATGTGAGATGTTCGAGTCTCGTCTTCGTATCGGAAACCAGCTCTCTCTCACTCCTGCTTGGTCAGTGGCTCTCAGAGTCACATTATACTGACAAAGTCTGGCACGTGGGACTGTTGGGATTGGTTGAAGTTGCGGGAAACTCCGGCTATTGGTCAAATTTGCGGAAAAGTTGAGGTGATTGGTCAAAATTGCGAGTCGCACCAAAGTCACGGTGATTGGTTGAATTCGTGTAAATTGGCGCAACATCGCGAAATCCTGGAGGGACCAATAAGACAGCGTACATTGTTGACACAGGGTAAGTCTTGAGGGCACAGGTGTACAAAGTCATTGTTTTGACGGCTCTGACAGAAAGCTCATCTGACGACCGGAAGTGATTGGGCTGGCTTGTCCGGAACCACGAAGTAACTGTGCATATAGCCTATTGGACAATGTACACTCAAGTTACACCCACTTCCAGTTTCGATGGCAAAACGCGCAAAATGGCCGCCCCGCCATGGCCATGTCCTATGATGAAAAGTTTTTCTTTTAACAACTTTTCATCTTTAACGTCTTAAGATGGCACAGACTGCCACATTACACCAATAATCATTCACAATCAAACAATAAAACAAAATTCATCCTTCAAATACCTTGGAGTGCACGTGGACAGTGACCTTTCCTGGACCCATCATGTAGACTATATCTGCAGCAAAGTACAGCAAAGAATCTACTTTTTAAGGAGACTTAGGTCATTCGGAGCGAGCAGCGAAATCCTGTCTCTTTTCTTTGTGTCAACAATTCAAAGCATCCTGCAGTATGGAGGCGCAGTGTGGTTTGGGGGCCTCTCTGTTCATCTGAAGGCCAGGATTCTACGGCTCCTGAGGATTTGTTCCAAATTGGTGGGACGTTCAGTGGAGAACGCGTTCACTGAAAGCCACGTATTGCACACCGTCAGACTGGCTGACAAAATCTCCCAGGACTCTTCCCATGTGTTGCATGGGGAGTACCAACTCCTGCCCTCCGGGAGGCGCTATAGGGTCCCAGACTGCAGAAAGAACAAACAGAAACACTCATTTGTTCCTCTGTCAATATCTCTGCTGAATCAACACAGGAGGGCAAAGAAGTGATAGTTCCCCCTATTTTTATCTATATATTCATGGATATTTAAGACCAGTCTTGCAGGGCAGGGCCCCCCCCTCATATTAATTAAGTATCTATGTATGTTTTATTGATGCCTCTATGTTTTTTTAGCTCTTGTTTTTAGGCTGTTGTGATTGTTGGAGCTTGTATTGCAAGACAAATTTCCGTGTACATGGACGATAAAGTGCTATCTATCTATCTAGTCAACAGGTCCAGATGGACTACCAGCTTTTCTGCTCAAAAACTGTGCAGAGGAACTAACACCAGCATGGTGTCCCATATTCCAACGGTCTTTGGACACGCACACCGTCCCAGCTTTATGGAAGAAATCCATTATAATACCAGTCCCTAAAAAGCCCTCTGCCTCAGTGAATAATGACTTTCGACCCATAGCTTTGACTTCTATTGTAATGAAATGCCTTGAGAAATGTGTAGTGTCCCAGCTTAAGGCAGAGGTTGAGCCAGTGTTGGACACGTCGCAATTTGCCTATAAACATGAACGCAGTACAGAAGACGCCATCCTCTGCATTTCACATCTTACTTCTAAACACCTTGAGGACACTAAAGCCTATTCTAGAATATTATTTATTGATTTTAGTTCAGCGTTTAATACTGTGCAACCCTATCTGCTTTTAAAGAAACTAAATGATATGCATGTTAACCCTGCCCTGACCAAATGGTTTCACTCTTTAACTAATAGGACACAACAGGTAAAGTCAATGGCACGTCAGAGGTCAAACAAAGCAACACGGGGGTCCCACAGGGTTCTTTAGTATCACCCATACTTTTCACATTGTATACCAATGACTGCAGGAAAGTACACCCAAATAACTATATTATAAAATTTGCAGACAATACAGCTTTCTCCAGAAGGACATAAACCCTTCTGTGTACCATGACGAGATAGACACCTTTATCAAGTGGTGTGACACCAACCATCTTATTTTAAATGCCACAAAAACACAGGAGATGATCCTTGACCCAAGATAAGTGATTGACCATAAGCCAGTCGTCATTAAAAAAAAAAGAAATCAGAAAATCATCCAGGTAACATATTATAAATACTTAGGTGTCCATATAGACAATCTTCTCTGCTGGAAAACACACATTGACCACCTGTGGAATAGACTGCAGCAGAGATTAGACTTTCTAAGGTGACAGACTGTATGGAGTAAGCAGCCAGATCATGCTCATGTTGTACCGGGCGATTCTGGAGAGCATTATCAGATATCACAGCATGGTTTGGCAACTTAACAGTGCAGCTGAGAAGCAGGGTGGTCAGCACACACAAGACAGCTATGAGGACAATAGGCAGGAACGAGTACAAGCCCACACAGAGCCTGTACGAGCAAGCAGTCAGAAAACAAGCCGAAATAATCCCAGCAGACTCTCTACACCCTCTCTCTCCTGAATATGAACTTCTGCCATCAGGGAGAAGAGTCCGTGTGCCGAGATGTAAAACAAACCGACTAAAGTTATCGTTTATTCCAACTTCTGTCAAGCTGTTGAACTCCAATAGTAAAAAATAATAAGTCTCAGCCCAGCAGAGCAGGGGTGCAATAAGTACACCAGCACGTTTCGCACTTAGCACGTTAATAATTACAGTTAATTCTTGGGATGCTGTGTTGTCGGTGCTGTCATGTGTCCTTCTTTTGTGTCTTAGGACGCTTTGCTGATCTCATTTTTCATGATGGTTTTTATTTTATTGTGTTGTACTTTATGTTGATTTTAGAATGTTTTTATGTTACATGTTGTTAATGTTGTGAAGCAACAGATTGTAGCACTATGTCCAAGACAAATTTCCCCTCGGGGACAATAAAGTCTATTTATTCTATGTGGAAAAGGCCAAAATTGCACTAATTTCGAACATTCAATTCAAAATGGCGGACTTCCTGTTGGGTTTAGGGTATGGGTCCAATGAGCTTTTTTGTACGTCTTGACATGCTACATATGTGTACCACTTTTCGTGAGTCTACGTTAAACGTACTGCAGGGGCTTAATTTCTTTAATTTTATAGGGGGCGCTAGCGAGCCATTTTTTGTGCACCTATTCCCAAAACCCTTAAAATACGTACATTTTCACCAGTCTTGATGCGACCGTTGGTGAGTTTTTGAGTATGCTAAGCCCCTCAAAAAGGCGATTAATTTACCGGAGGAAGAATTCCTTCAGTTTCGGGACTCTGGCCCTAATTAATCGTCTAAAGACATGCATTGGTCTCCGACCAGTCTGCCGTTAGAGAAACACGTGTTTAGGACTTTAGATATTATCCTTCATCACGGACTTAAAACATTTAAAACTTTATCAGCCTTTTCTAATTATCTCAACTGTCATACTATATTCACCAAACTTCTAACAATAATATGAACAGCAGTTTATTAGTCTTCATAAAGGCAATATAACAGCACCAATGACTGTCACGTTAATATTTTATATTATATATCCTATACTACACCCTAGTGGTCAGAATGTATATTACAGACATTTAATGAACAAAAACAATAACTCTCTAACTCTAACTAAAAGGTCTCTCTGGAGGTAATGTTGTCAGACACTTAAAATAATAATAATAAATCACAGACACAACAGGAAGAATACATCCCTGTCCCGTCCAGTTTAACAACAAGTAGAACCATTCAGAGGTTAGTTGGACCCGTCCAGTTTAACAACCGGTAGAACCATTCAGAGGTTATTGGACCCGTCCAGTTTAACAAGTAGAACCATTCAGAGGTTATTGGGCCTGTCCAGTTTAACAACAAGTAGAACCATTCAGAGGTTATTGGACCCGTCCAGTTTAACAACAAGTAGAACCATTCAGAGGTTATTGGACCCGTCCAGTTTAATAACAAGTAGAACCATTCAGAGGTTATTGGACACGTCCAGTTTAATAACAACCGGTAGAACCATTCAGAGGTTATTGGACCCGTCCAGTTTAACAACAAGTAGAACCATTCAAAGGTTATTGGACCCGTCCAGCTTAACAACAAGTAGAACCGTTCAGAGGTTATTGGACCCGTCCAGTTTAACAACAAGTAGAACCGTTCAGAGGTTATTGGACCCGTCCAGTTTAACAACCGGTAGAACCATTCAGAGGTTATTGGACCCGTCCAGTTTAACAACAAGTAGAACCATTCAGAGGTTGTTGGACCCGTCCAGTTTAACAACAAGTAGAACCATTCAGAGGTTGTTGGACCCGTCCAGTTTAACAACAAGTAGAACCATTCAGAGGTTGTTGGACCCGTCCAGTTTAACAACAAGTAGAACCATTCAGAGGTTGTTGGACCCGTCCAGTTTAACAACAAGTAGAACCATTCAGAGGTTGTTGGACCCGTCCAGTTTAACAACAAGTAGAACCATTCAGAGGTTGTTGGACCCGTCCAGTTTAACTAGTAGAACTATTCAGAGGTTGTTGGACCCGTCCAGTTTAACAACAAGTAGAACCATTCATTCGGAGCGAGCAGCGAAATCCTGTCTCTTTTCTTTGTGTCAACAATTCAAAGCATCCTGCAGTATGGAGGCGCAGTGTGGTTTGGGGGCCTCTCTGTTCATCTGAAGGCCAGGATTCTACGGCTCCTGAGGATTTGTTCCAAATTGGTGGGACGTTCAGTGGAGAACGCGTTCACTGAAAGCCACGTATTGCACACCGTCAGACTGGCTGACAAAATCTCCCAGGACTCTTCCCATGTGTTGCATGGGGAGTACCAACTCCTGCCCTCCGGGAGGCGCTATAGGGTCCCAGACTGCAGAAAGAACAAACAGAAACACTCATTTGTTCCTCTGTCAATATCTCTGCTGAATCAACACAGGAGGGCAAAGAAGTGATAGTTCCCCCTATTTTTATCTATATATTCATGGATATTTAAGACCAGTCTTGCAGGGCAGGGCCCCCCTCATATTAATTAAGTATCTATGTATGTTTTATTGATGCCTCTATGTTTTTTAGCTCTTGTTTTTAGGCTGTTGTGATTGTTGGAGCTTGTATTGCAAGACAAATTTCTGTGTACATGGACGATAAAGTGCTATCTATCTATCTAGTCAACAGGTCCAGATGGACTACCAGCTTTTCTGCTCAAAAACTGTGCAGAGGAACTAACACCAGCATGGTGTCCCATATTCCAACGGTCTTTGGACACGCACACCGTCCCAGCTTTATGGAAGAAATCCATTATAATACCAGTCCCTAAAAAGCCCTCTGCCTCAGTGAATAATGACTTTCGACCCATAGCTTTGACTTCTATTGTAATGAAATGTCTTGAGAAATGTGTAGTGTCCCAGCTTAAGGCAGAGGTTGAGCCAGTGTTGGACACGTCGCAATTTGCCTATAAACATGAACGCAGTACAGAAGACGCCATCCTCTGCATTTCACATCTTACTTCTAAACACCTTGAGGACACTAAAGCCTATTCTAGAATATTATTTATTGATTTTAGTTCAGCGTTTAATACTGTGCAACCCTATCTGCTTTTAAAGAAACTAAATGATATGCATGTTAACCCTGCCCTGACCAAATGGTTTCACTCTTTAACTAATAGGACACAACAGGTAAAGTCAATGGCACGTCAGAGGTCAAACAAAGCAACACGGGGGTCCCACAGGGTTCTTTAGTATCACCCATACTTTTCACATTGTATACCAATGACTGCAGGAAAGTACACCCAAATAACTATATTATAAAATTTGTAGATGATACAGCTTTCTCCAGAAGGACATAAACCCTTCTGTGTACCATGACGAGATAGACACCTTTATCAAGTGGTGTGACACCAACCATCTTATTTTAAATGCCACAAAAACACAGGAGATGATCCTTGACCCAAGATAAGTGATTGACCATAAGCCAGTCGTCATTAAAACAAAAAGAAATCAGAAAAATCATCCAGGTAACATATTATAAATACTTAGGTGTCCATATAGACAATCTTCTCTGCTGGAAAAACACACATTGACCACCTGTGGAATAGACTGCAGCAGAGATTAGACTTTCTAAGGTGACAGACTGTATGGAGTAAGCAGCCAGATCATGCTCATGTTGTACCGGGCGATTCTGGAGAGCATTATCAGATATCACAGCATGGTTTGGCAACTTAACAGTGCAGCTGAGAAGCAGGGTGGTCAGCACACACAAGACAGCTATGAGGACAATAGGCAGGAACGAGTACAAGCCCACACAGAGCCTGTACGAGCAAGCAGTCAGAAAACAAGCTGAAATAATCCCAGCAGACTCTCTACACCCTCTCTCTCTGAATATGAACTTCTGCCATCAGGGAGAAGAGTCCGTGTGCCGAGATGTAAAACAAACCGACTAAAGTTATCGTTTATTCCAACTTCTGTCAAGCTGTTGAACTCCAATAGTAAAAAATAATAAGTCTCAGCCCAGCAGAGCAGGGGTGCAATAAGTACACCAGCACGTTTCGCACTTAGCACGTTAATAATTACAGTTAATTCTTGGGATGCTGTGTTGTCGGTGCTGTCATGTGTCCTTCTTTTGTGTCTTAGGACGCTTTGCTGATCTCATTTTTCATGATGGTTTTTATTTTATTGTGTTGTACTTTATGTTGATTTTAGAATGTTTTTATGTTACATGTTGTTAATGTTGTGAAGCAACAGATTGTAGCACTATGTCCAAGACAAATTTCCCCTCGGGGACAATAAAGTCTATTTATTCTATGTGGAAAAGGCCAAAATTGCACTAATTTCGAACATTCAATTCAAAATGGCGGACTTCCTGTTGGGTTTAGGGTATGGGTCCAATGAGCTTTTTTGTACGTCTTGACATGCTACATATGTGTACCACTTTTCGTGAGTCTACGTTAAACGTACTGCAGGGGCTTAATTTCTTTAATTTTTATAGGGGGCGCTAGCTGAGCCATTTTTTGTGCACCTATTCCCCAAAAACCCTTAAAATACGTACATTTTCACCAGTCTTGATGCGACCGTTGGTGAGTTTTTGAGTATGCTAAGCCCCTCAAAAGGCGATTAATTTACCGGAGGAAGAATTCCTTCAGTTTCGGGACTCTGGCCCCTAATTAATCGTCTAAAGACATGCATTGGTCTCCGACCAGTCTGCCGTTAGAGAAACACGTGTTTAGGACTTTAGATATTATCCTTCATCAATGACTTAAAAACATTTAAAACTTTATCAGCCTTTTCTAATTATCTCAACTGTCATACTATATTCACCAAACTTCTAACAATAATATGAACAGCAGTTTATTAGTCTTCATAAAGGCAATATAACAGCACCAATGACTGTCACGTTAATATTTTATATTATATATCCTATACTACACCCTAGTGGTCAGAATGTATATTACAGACATTTAATGAACAAAAACAATAACTCTCTAACTCTAACTAAAAGGTCTCTCTGGAGGTAATGTTGTCAGACACTTAGAATAATAATAATAAATCACAGACACAACAGGAAGAATACATCCCTGTCGTCCAGTTTAACAACCAGTAGAACCATTCAGAGGTTATTGGACCCGTCCCAGTTTAACAAGTAGAACCATTCAGAGGTTATTGGACCGCCCAGTTTAACAAGTAGAACCATTCAGAGGTTATTGGACCCGTCCAGTTTAACAACAAGTAGAACCATTCAGAGGTTATTGGACCCGTCCAGTTTAACAACAAGTAGAACCATTCAGAGGTTATTGGACCCGTCCAGTTTAACAACAAGTAGAACCATTCAGAGGTTATTGGACCCGTCCAGTTTAACAACAAGTAGAACCATTCAGAGGTTATTGGACCCGTCCAGTTTAACAACAAGTAGAACCATTCAGAGGTTATTGGACCCGTCCAGTTTAACAACAAGTAGAACCATTCAGAGGTTATTGGACCCGTCCAGTTTAACAACAAGTAGAACCATTCAGAGGTTATTGGACCCGTCCAGTTTAACAACTAGTAGAACCATTCAGAGGTTATTGGACCCGTCCAGTTTAACAACAAGTAGAACCATTCAGAGGTTATTGGACCCGTCCAGTTTAACAACAAGTAGAACCATTCAGAGGTTATTGGACCCGTCCAGTTTAACAACAAGTAGAACCATTCAGAGGTTATTGGACCCGTCCAGTTTAACAAGTAGAACCATTCAGAGGTTATTGGGACCGTCCAGTTTAACAACAAGTAGAACCATTCAGAGGTTATTGGACCCGTCCAGTTTAACAACAGTAGAACCATTCAGAGGTTATTGGACCCGTCCAGTTTAACAACAAGTAGAACCATTCAGAGGTTATTGGACCCGTCCAGTTTAACAACAAGTAGAACCATTCAGAGGTTATTGGACCCGTCCAGTTTAACAACAAGTAGAACCATTCAGAGGTTATTGGACCCGTCCAGTTTAACAAGTAGAACCATTCAGAGGTTATTGGACCCGTCCAGTTTAACAACAGTAGAACCATTCAGAGGTTATTGGACCCGTCCAGTTTAACAACAAGTAGAACCATTCAGAGGTTATTGGACCCGTCAGTTTAACAACAAGTAGAACCATTCAGGAGGTTATTGGACCCGTCCAGTTTAACAACAAGTAGAACCATTCAGAGGTTATTGGACCCGTCCAGTTTAACAACAAGTAGAACCATTCAGAGGTTATTGGACCCGTCAGTTTAACAACAAGTAGAGACCATTCAGAGGTTATTGGACCCGTCCAGTTTAACAACAAGTAGAACCATTCAGAGGTTATTGGACCCGTCCAGTTTAACTAAGTAGAACCATTCAGAGGTTGTGGACCCCGTCCAGTTTAACAAGTAGAACCATTCAGAGGTTATTGGACCCGTCCAGTTTAACGCACATACTGTTGTGTTGATGTACTTTATTGTCAACACGTTCCGCTTTCTTCAGTCGGCTATTAAACCAGCGGCTCCACCCAGCGTCACCGCGGTGGAGTCGTTCTAATTGGACA